>NC_133343.1:43112306-43412306 GCF_030506205.2 Paramisgurnus dabryanus | reverse complement strand
GAAATCTAAATCTTATTATGTGTGTTAACTTCTGATTTGAAGTGAGTGAAAAGTTGTGGGCCTTGAAATATTCTTAGAGTTAACTTGCATCTCTCTCACTGTTGTCTGTCACAAAATGGTGATTCTCGAAAAATTTGATTTATGAGGTGTCATGAAACATTTTGATAAAAAGAAAATGCTATCAAAATAAGAAGCATACAGTTACAAACATCTTTTCATGTACTATTTTGTACGTGATTTTAAATGACATCATACAAACCAATTTTGTTGTTTTTTCCACATTTAAGGGGAACATTTTCATTACAGCAACGTGCCCATGACTGGATTTTGATTCTTTGACATTTATAATAAAAAATCTGAAAAATAAATAGCTTCAGTGCATGTTATACTATAAACATTTACAGTAAAGAAACGTGGTTTTTAATAAGGAATATTAGGGATGCTTCGATCAGGATTTTTGCAGCCCATACCGATTACCGATTTGTGATCTTCGTGATCGGCCGATACCGATTCCGAAGCTGATATGCAAGCTCTTTGATGACTGTAACTGTTAACATTTTTTCTAGATAAAGTAACACCACAGATGTTGCCTTTGTTATATTACTTGCAGAAATTAGGTATATTAATGTTTTAATAGAGACTCAAATATATAAGTACAACAAATATTTATTCTGCAAAGAGATATTTAATATCTCTTAAATAAGGTTTGTCTCCTAAAAGTAATGAAAATAAAACACTTCACAGTCTTTACTGTATGAATTAAATATACACGCATTTGTATGAAGTAACAGTTATTTAGTCAAGAGCAGATAGTGGTTTGATTGAGAGATGGATTAGGTTACTGCAGCTTTAAGACGTGAGAGAGAGTTCGCTCTGTTCACGTGCACTGGTTGCGGCGACTGAACGCAGACAAGAGCATCTGTGAGGAAAATGAAAGTTTAAACACTCAAAACTTTAAAACGCATGCAAATAATAAACTTTTGGCATGATGATGCAATTGTCCGTGATAGATATGTGTTGTATACGCTGTTTGATGGGGATGTGAAGACGCGCCGCGCTGTTGACCGGAGTGCGTCCTCATAGAAAATACGCATACCTCTGTAAAGGCAGAGAGAGAAATACAAATCTGCACATCGCACATAAGCAACGGGTTGTAAAAATTCTCGTACTACGTAAAAATGTCTCTAATTGCAGCCGCATTCAGGATCCTTTTGATGAAAAAAGTAAAGAGAAAGATCGGTTTATGAGTTCGGCAGATTTAGCGAGCACCGATCGAGTCGTTTAATGCCATTATCAGCCGATCCCAATCGGCGGCCGACCGATCGGAGCATCCCTAAGGAATATAAATGTGTCCAAGACCAATTTTCTTATCCTCCGCAGCAATTTTCAATCATTGTTAAAGCCCTTAACAAACTAACATTAAAAAAAATAGTTGGAAGGGACATAATTGACTGTGACATTCAAGATGGCCACCAGGTGAGCAGTTCTTATTTTTTTTCTCCAGATAAAATTACAAATTTTGTTTGTCATAGTACCTTTACTACTCTTTAGTTCTCATTACTGATACATTAGTTTGGAAATGCATATATTTAATGTAATATCATGTTGCGGTAAGGATAATCTTTGATAATGATAATCTAAAAAAATTTTAATAATTATATAGGAAACATTTTTTAAATCCTCTAAAAAAATGGTTATAGTAAGTTCAGACCTTAATCTTATATGTGCAAAAAATTGGCTTAAAGAGCTTTTTAGAAAATTCTGATGCTGGACACCTTCTAAATCTGAATGTCGTGAGAATCACCCAAAAAGAAACAAACGCAGACAAAGGGGGGTGGACAGTGGACTCAAGCCATAACTCTTTGCATTATATTACTAATTATTCTGTTGTGCATGATCACGGCAGTCAAAGCTTCTAAGAACTAAACCTTCTCTGCCAAAAGCAATTCAATACAATGAGGTGAAGTAGAATAGTGCTGCAAGAATTCACAGGCTTAAAACAAACGTACATAAGAAACGTCTCAGTTACGGATGTAAACCTTGTTCCCTGAAGGAGGGAACGGAGACGTCACGTCGTGACCGATAATTTGGGAACTCGCTTAGAGAGACCAATCTGCTTCAATATACTACTAAAACGCCAATGAACTTGGCATTGAAGTATTTGCATAATGCTGGCGCCGCCCCACCAGGTGCGTATATAAGCCGCAGCTGCAGAATACGAAATTAGCTTCTTTTCGCTAAGAAAGCCGGAAGAAAGTGACCGGCCGTAAACAGCAGACAGCAGCACCTGTGGCGACGGGACGTCTCCGTTCGCTCCTTCAGGGAACGAGGGTTACATCCATAACCGAGACGTTCCCTTTCAGTTGGTCACTACGACGGTAGGAATCCCTACCACAACGCCACTTGGAGCTGACCTCTTCCAGTGTCTGCAAAAAAGCCCTCCAGTTCCATTTAAGGAGAGGGACATTAGATGTTCCTTTAACCCCACAGTAATGCCAGTGACTGGGAAGCGCTCTATCTGAGCGGGATAGGAACGCTGCGGAAGCCACCGCCCCATTAAGGGCTGATGGTGGGCGAAAGACAATCGTAGTTGAGAAGGACAGCCATGGCTGTGTAAGCAAAGCAGTGCTCTGCTGAGGGAAACGTGGGATAGTAGGATTAACCCCATGGAAAAATACCCACAAAGGAACCCCGCTTAGGGGACGCAAAGTGGATGCCCGAGCCCAACACACAGGTTCACGAGGATACAGCTAGTGAGAGGCTGACAGCCAATGCTCCGCAACATCAGCTGCCAAGGCAGCAGAGGAGGGACAAATCATACCATCACGCATTTTTGCCTTAATGGCCTTCCATACTGACACTTATTGTGAAGCACCAGTCAGAGGCTGCAAGCCGACGTGCGAGTCTGTTATCCGTTCTCCTCCTGATGAGGAAAGAACATGAGAGGAGACAGGCTTGATACAAACACTGTAAAATCTAATGAACGTATTAGGTGTCGCCCAACCAGCAGCTCTGCAGATGTCTGTTAGCGAGGAACCACGAGCGAGAGCCCAAGATGAGGCAACACTCCTAGTGGAGTGAGCTCTCAAATTAAATGGACAAGGAATGCCCTGCAGATTAGAAGCCAGGGCAAAAGTGTCAACTATCCAATGTGACATCCTCTGCTAAGTGACAGTTTTCCCTCTCTGCTGACCACTATAACAGACAGAGAGCTGGTCTGAGGTCCTGAGGCTTTGCGTGCGATCCATGTAGAGTCGCAGTGCGCGTATGGGGCACAACAAACCATGGTTGGGTCTGCCTCCTCCATGGGCATTGCTTGCAAGCTCACCACCTGATCTCTGAAGGGAGTGGTGGGAACTTTGGGCACGTAGCCTGGCCTGGGTCTAAGTGTTACGCTCGAGACAGCAGTACTAAACTGAAGGCACGAATCGTCAACGGAGAATGCATGTAGGTCCCCTACTCTCTTCACGGAGGCCAATGCTAGCAGGGTCAGAGTTTTCATTGATAAAAACTTTCGCAGACTGCAGAGGCTTGAATGGGGGTCCCTGCAGGGCTTTCAGCACCATGGACAGGTCCCAAAGAGGAATAGAGGGAGGGCGCGAAGCGCCTCTTAAAAACCTAATAACTAAATCATGCTGGCCGACCGATCTGCCGTTTATTAGCGAGGGATGTGCAGATATAGCGGCGATATCAACTTTAATGGTGGAGGGTGACAGCCTACGCTCCAACCGGTGTTAAAGATAAGAGAGCACGATATTAACGGGGCATTCTCGGGGGTCTTCGTGTCGCGAAGAGCACCAGGTGACGAACAGGTTCCATTTCAGCGCGGAAGCCTGTCTAGTAGACGGCGCTCGCGCTGCAGAGATGGTGTTAGATACCGCTTGCGATAAATCACCACAACCTATTGCGCAACCATACATGGAGATCCCACAGGTCGGGCGCGGGTGCCATAACGTGCCCCCTCCTTGAGAAAGAAGTTCCTTCCTCAGGGGAATCAGTTCTGGAAACCAACTCCTGCTCGTCCAGTAAGGCGCGACCAGAAGGCGGCTCTCCTCGTCCTGACTGACCTTGCACAGCCTCTGTGCGATTAAGCTCACTGGAGGGAATGTGTATTTGCCTTGACGGTTGATATACGCAACAGTCGCAGTGTTGTCGGTGCGTACTAGTACATCCTTCCCTCGCAGCTCCATAGCGAAGCGTACAATTCCCAGATATACAGCCCACAACTCGCAGCAATTGATATGCCAGTGCAGCTGGGGTGCTGTCCACACCCCTGAAGCTGCAAGCCCGTCGTACGTAGCTCCCCAGCCCGTGTCGGACGTATCTGTGTAGACAACAGCATGCCGAGAGACCTGTCTCATGGGCACACCGGCCCTTTAGAAATGCGGGAGCTGACCACTGAGGGAATGTTAGGCCACACGCAGGTGTAATGGTTACACTGTGGATGCTGGCGCGCCACGCTCTCCTCGGGACTCGACCGTGAAGCCAACGCTGAAGCGGTCTCATATGGAGCAGCCCGAGCGGTGTCACATCCACGGCTGCTGCCATATGCCCCAGGAGCTTTTGAAATTGTTTCAGCGGGACCGCGTTCTTCCATCGAAATGAATCGAGGCAAGTCAGAATTGACTGGACGCACGCTTCTGTTAAACGCGCCGAAAAATCGATCGAGTCCAGTTCCATACTGAGAAAAGAGATTCTCTGCGTGGGGCAGAGTTTGCTCTTCTCCCAGTTGACCCGAAGACCCAAACAGGCGAGATGCCAAAGCGTTAAATCTCTGTGCTCGGAAAGCGTCCGCCGAGAATGCGCTATTGAGAGCAAATCGTCGATGTAAGCTAGAATGCGAACGCCGCTCTCTCTCAGGGGCTTTAACGCCGCTTCCACTACTTTCGTGAACACACATGGAGAGAGAGACAGCCCGAAAGGTAAAACTTTGTACTTATATGCCCGCCCCTCGAACGCAAAGCGGAGAAACGGCCTGTGACGAGGGAGAATGGACACATGAAAGTACACGTCTTTCAGGTCTATTGCTACAAACCAATCTTGGGGGCGGATCGATTGAAATATTTGCTTCGGTGTTAACATCCTGAAAGATCTCTTCTGAATAGCTCTGTTCAGAATGCGTAAATCCAAGATCGGTCGTAGCCCAACGCCTTTTTTGGGTACTATGAAATACGGGCTGTAAAACCCTGACCTCATCTCGGTTGGAGGGACCGGCTCAATATCGTCCTTCGTCAGCAGGACATCGACTTCTGCACGCAGGACATGTGCATCGGACGCTTTTACTGTGGTGAAACGAACGCCCGAGAATTTGGGTGTGTGCCGGTTAAATTGTATTTCGTAACCAAGACGGACCGTCCGTAAAACCCAACGAATCGTGTCCTCCCTCGTGCAGATCCCTCAAGGCCTTGGCTTGGTGAACCTGCAGCAACGCCATTGGGTGGGATTAACCCACTCTAACCCTACGATCTCCGCCGCTCGAGATAGCACAGCCACCATCTCCGGATCAAACTCCAGCGCCGCGACCCAACCATAGGGAGGAAGGACGTCGGGATCCACATCTGAGGGAGGCTGTGGATCCAGAGGCGCTGCAGTCTCCATTGTAACCTCTGCCGGCTGCGGACGAGGAGGCTGAGAGCTGGAGGACGAATCCCCCGGCCGGTTCAGCACAGTGATGCAGAGGTCATCCTTTGAGAGCCTCACAGCCGCACCGTGGCGGTGCTCAACACTCGCAGGACGAGAGTTGCGCCTTTCCCGGAGGAAAGACAACCGTCTCCCCAAACATGAGAGACAACGCTCGTGACCGTCCTTCGGACCGATGTACTTTCCGCACCCAAGATCACATGGACGAAAAGCCATCCTGAAAAGGACGCTGATCTCCAGATATACAAGAGAGTGGCTGCCTTTAACAAGGCACAAAGCTCTCTGTATTACTCTTTTAGGGAAATTCACTCAGATGCTCAGTTGATGATGCACACGGAGAGGCAACGCACACACTAAACTCAGAACTAAAAAGATGCAGAGCTGTGGAATACTGCGAGAGTCCACTGTGGTACTGCTAGTCCAACCAACTTCAGCAATCGAACCCAACAGAGTAGAGTAACTTCTCAGTAGCAGATACTGCCGGCTTTCGAAGCGATAAAATCTAATTTCGTATCCTGCAGCTGCGGCTTATATACGCACCTGCAGGGCGGGCCAGCATTATGCAAATACCTCAATGCCGTGCCGTCGTAGTGACTGACTGAAAGGGAACGATGTTATGTCAATGAAAGGAAACAACATGTCAAAAGAATAAAAGCAACCCAGCAAATAGTTGTCACGGTGGGTAAATACACTGCTCTCTCTGTGTCTCGTGTATGGTGTTTACTCACCTGTGATGTCATGTGCTCGTTATCCCGATTCCCTTCACCTGTGTTGATTGTCTCACTCCAGCTGCTCATCATTACAGACTCTCCATATAAACTCACTCTGCTCTCTGTTCCTCGTCAGATCCTCGCTCTTTGTTTGGTCTCCGTGTCTCTCTGGATTATTTGTACTGCGTATGTGGATTGTATCGTGTCGTCTTCGTGTTGGATGTTCCGGTCTCTGTTCCTGGGTTTTATTCCACTTCAGACCTACACCACCAACGACCTTCACAACCACCATCACCCGCTTTACCACCGTAGTCCTTCGAGCACCATTCCCATCATCTGGACATTGTGTTTGCTTATGTTCCTGTGTTTGTCTGCATCTCAAAATAAACCTGTGTTATTTTTCCTGCATCTGCTTCCAGCGTGTTTTTCGTTCACGACTTAACCCGCCATTCCCGGTTCCCCCCCCCCGCCTCGTCTCGTAGCAGGGGAACCAACCTATTCGGTGAATCGTATTCTGGACTCTAGGCGGAGGGGACGCGGATTTCAGTACTTGGTGGACTGGGAAGGTTACGGTCCGGAGGAGAGAAGTTGGGTACCTGCTTGGGACATACTGGATCACTCCCTTATTGATGATTACCATCAACAGGTACAGCAGGCTAGGAACGTCAGGTGACGTCCTAGGGGAGGGGATACTGTCACGGTGGGTAAATACACTGCTCTCTCTGTGTCTCGTGTATGGTGTTTACTCACCTGTGATGTCATGTGCTCGTTATCCCGATTCCCTTCACCTGTGTTGATTGTCTCACTCCAGCTGCTCATCATTACAGACTCTCCATATAAACTCACTCTGCTCTCTGTTCCTCGTCAGATCCTCGCTCTTTGTTTGGTCTCCGTGTCTCTCTGGATTATTTGTACTGCGTATGTGGATTGTATCGTGTCGTCTTCGTGTTGGATGTTCCGGTCTCTGTTCCTGGGTTTTATTCCACTTCAGACCTACACCACCAACGACCTTCACAACCACCATCACCCGCTTTACCACCGTAGTCCTTCGAGCACCATTACCATCATCTGGACATTGTGTTTGCTTATGTTCCTGTGTTTGTCTGCATCTCAAAATAAACCTGTGTTATTTTTCCTGCCTCTGCTTCCAGCGTGTTCTATCGTTACAATAGTTGAACCGGAAATCAGAAAGGGATACAAAATTATACTGATATCCAAGTCATTATTTGATAGTAGCACTTCCTTTAGCTTAGGGCATTATTGTGATTTTTACATCAGGAAATAGTGTACCTTTGTAGTTTTCCATATCACATAAACAGGTATGACCTTAGCTTATTCTGAGTTTATATTTTTGCTTGCGTCACACATTTTTCAGTTCTGGTCAGGCTGAAGAGTAGGAGACATTTATAAAGAGGCTGAAAGCAACTTTTAGTAAAGTGTAAGACTCATTCTTAGGTGCTGACTTAAGTGCTGCAAACTGAGGACTACAATTTCAACCTAAAATGGCTGCCCTTAACCTCTGAATCAGCCAATAGAAAGCTGGCAATGGTATACAGTCACAGCAGCATGTGACACCATACTTTCATGAATCATGAAGACATTACAATTATATTGGTATTTAAATATTTTAATTTAAATTTGCTTCTCAAAATGTTTAAAAATATAACACATAAGTACATGCATTTATTTAACACAATTTTGCACAATTTTGATTAAGTTTCAACATGTTAATGAAATATACAAACGTAATGTTATTTGAAAAATTAAGATGATAAATCACATCATTTGATTTCACTCCCAAGCTGTTTATAAAGAAAAGACAAAAGTTTGCAAACACTGATCAAGCCTGAACAAGACGATCAAGTTAAGTTGGATTTCTCTAGTTAAATGTCACAAGGTGACGATCTTTTCAGGGGCGGAACGCGAGTTAGGGAAGTTTGGTTCCGCCCGGATGGTTTCCACCCAGGCTACATTAACGACGCACTCTCTCACTTCCTGGTTTCCAGGGCAACGAAATTAGGGCTTTACGAGCCACAGGTGAAATACATTATGAAGCGGATGGTGATTGGAGGCTGGGCAGCCATATTGCGCCAGAACACCCACCACACACCAGCTTATTAGTGGAGAGGAGACCGAGTGATATAGCCAATTAGTATGAGGGATGATTAGTAGGCCAATGGGCAAGTTTGGCCAGGATGCCGGGGCACACCCCTACTCTTTTTCGAAGGACATCCTGGGATTTTTAATGACCACAGAGAGTCAGGACCTCGGTTTAACGTCTCATCCGAAGGACGGTGTTTTTTTGACAGTATAGTGTCCCCGTCACTATACTGGGGCATTAGGACCCACACAGACCACAGGGTGAGCACCCCCTGCTGGTCTCACTAACACCTCTACCAGCAGCAACCTGGTTTTCCCAGGTGGTCTCCCATCCAAGTACTGACCAGGCTCAACCCTGCTTAGCTTCAGTGGGCAAGCTGTCTTGGGATACAGGGTGATATGGCTGCTGGCTATAACCAGAGGTTATGGCCAGAACAAAGACACGCACCTTTTGAAGAGCCCGTAGGCTCTGTTGATCCGGGCTGCGCTACGAGCGCGCGGAAAGAGGACAGGAGCCACGAGAGGCGAAAGAAAGGCCAGCGTGGTGGGTGAGTCCTTTGTGCTGTGAAAACCTTTAAGTTTGACGTGGTGTTGTATATTGCTGTGGGTTGCTGTGGATTGCTGTATGTCTTGTCTGACAGACCCCCGCTTTCACGTACTTCGCTAAAGGAAGACCAAGAGGCTGCTGGCCCTAGCTTGATTTAACCCTGCATATGTTGTGAGCGTGTTTCAGAGTTTAGAAAATTAGCACGGCGCCCCGAGACGATCCTGTCCCGCCTAGACATTTGGTGGGTGGTGTGAGCGCCAACGAAGAGCTGGAGAAGCAGCAGCATCGTGAGTACGATTTGTGACAATTACTACTCAACACTGTAAACTGTGCGAGTCTTATTATTGCAGAGAGCGAGGTGAAGGGATTTTCATCGTCCCGTGGTCTCTACAAAGGGGCGCCCCTGTCCAGAGTTCGAACGCCGACGGCAGCGAGGAGAGGGAAGCGCTCGGCCCGGTGAGACGTTGAGTATTCCCACCCCCCTGCCACCGCACAGCCGTCGAGAGGGTTCGCCCCCAACGCCACGTAGGGACGGCTTACTCCATCAGGTGTTTCGCTAGGCGGATACCTGTGGAGGGAAGGACAGAGAAAGTGAATAACCTGAGGAGAGATCGAAGGAGCCTGTACTTACGGTGTGCTGTGTCCAGCTGAGAGGTGAGCACCATCCAAAGTCAAATAACTGTGTTTCTGTGTCTAAGTTGATACCTGTGGAGGAAAGAACAGAGAAAGTGAATAACCAGAGTGAGACCTGTACTTACAGTACGCTGAGCCCAGCCAAGAGGTGAGAGCCATTGTAAAGCAAACTGACTGTGCTTGGTGTCCAAGTCGATACCTGTGGAGAGAAGAGGAGAGAGAGTGATTATTCTGAGGAGAAACAGAGTGGAAACCTGTACTTACGGTACGCTGAGTCCAGCCAAGAGGTGAGAGCCATCGTAACACAAATTAACTGTGCTTTGTGTCCAAGACGATGCCTGTGGAAAGGGAAGAAAGAGAGCGAGTGGATGACCTGAAAAAGGAACTGCGTGAACCCCTGCCAGAGAGATAACGAGAGCCTGAAGAGGCCGTTATTTTAAGTTCCCCTCCCTCTCTCCCCTATTTATTTTATTTTAAGTAATTTAAATAAAGAGTATTTTAATATTATGCATACTGTGTGTGTCTGGTCATTGGGGTGGCTTTGGGAATCTCCTCGAGGTGGAGAAAGGGGCGTGACCTTATTTACATCTGGGTCCACCCCTACCTGTGACATAAACACCATTATAATTTTTGCCATCTTTGTCACTTTCACCTTTGCCTTGCTCACTGCTAACATTGCTAACATTATGTTTTGGGTCAGGGTTTTATACTCTATTAATATCACATTACATGTAATGGTTTCACTGCAATCTTGTAGATACTTCTCAATTTTTGGGGTTGATAATGCTATTGTAGATTTTATTTACATTTTATGTTTTTTATATACCTGTCATAAACTGTAAAACCAAAAGTGTCACTACTTAAAAAAACTTACTTCAATTGGTAACACCTAATATTTAAAAGTTTTTAACTTTTACCTGACAAAATTTAAGTTGAAAAAAACATTAAATGTTTAGGCAATATCAATAATTTGATCCAATTGAACTTTTTACCGTGTATATTATGCAAATGTATATACAATTTAAGTATGCTGTCTTGATAATCCCATAAAAAATCTTGGTACTGTGCAAGCACTTGAATAAGTTTACTAATATACATCTTATCCATTTTATACTGTATATTATATTGTGTAACAAGGCAACAAGACATTTTTTTTAAAGTGCTATAGAAATACATTTGAATTAAAGTAATTCCAACACATTCTTTGTAGTTAAGTGCATGATCTCCGCCTCTCTGCTGCCCTCTTGTTACTCTTAAGGTAATCTTATGACGAGTCAGGCAGACTAAAACAGGGCAGACAAAGACAGGACTCGTCACAGAATCACTGTACACTGACTACACATGCAGCTGTTATCTTAGACATGGCATTGAAAAAGAGGTTTTTAACCTCAACGGGACTTTCCTGGTTAAATAAAGGTAAAATAAAAAATAAAAATTTCATAATTGTCCGATTTTGAACACATTACATAAACAATAAATAGCACTATGCAAAGGAGATGCAACTTGCAGCTAATTTCTATTGGTTTACATTAGCTTATCGCTAACCTGTATGTATACATCGAAGACACCGACAGTTGCATAAGCATCTGCCAAATGTAACCGTAATATATTAACTGTAATACATACAAAATATGTCAGATGGGCAAATATAAAGTGGGTTAAGGGCAGGGCAGTGCACAGACCTTTTTAGGGGCATGTACTGAAACTGAAAAAGGGCACCCCCTCCAAATAAATATCACGTAATAATCGTCTTAAAAGCTTTATATTAATTTACTATTAATGATTGAAAAAATCACTATTAATCAATGAAAAATTACAGTTTATGATAGCTTGGCATTATACAGTGTAAAGGATATCTGGCCTTGTAAGTTGGCTTTAACAATTTACATACTGGGTGGTTGTATGTATTAGGCCTATTGTAGTCATGTGTTTGTGAACTGCTCTTGTGTACTCACTCTTATTTAATTGTAGAATATATTAATTTTAATTTTTTCAACTGCTTACATACATACATACAGTTAAATAAAAATATGTTTGAAGAAAAAAAGCTATTCTGAGCAACTCCCTTGACTAATTCAAGGCATAAGATACATACATATACAATAAGTTTTATCCAGATAGCATATTGTAATGAGTGGCAGGGCAATATACTGTACATACTTGTATCCTTTACACGTTTCTCGTCTTCTATCCAGTTTTCCTTAACTGGGCATCTGATGTCTAAGACCTTTAATCGCTAATGTTTTTGGTGTTAATGTAGGATAGACATTTACCCGCGCAGGCGCGTCTTCTCGCGGGTCTGAAATGTGTTGACTTTAACCCGGGCTGCATAGTTAAACAGTTAATACGTGTCATGCAAAAAAGCGGTAAAAACCCGACTCTGCGTTCTGTATTGTTGTCAGGGGTGCCCTTCACATATGTGAACAGTTGTTTAAAAAACTGCTCGCGCTTTGTAAAAAACTTTTGGTCGCAGTTTGGAGCCCTTGGTGCCCCCTGATTGCCCACTCGCCTAATCCCTTCTATGGCTCAATTTATAAAACATGCGCCGTTATAGACATACTAGTGTTACTTTCTTAATGTGGCAGTATTGTACTCAAACAACAAGATATTTATTTACCGTTGCAAGACGTTCAGCTGCTCTGACTGCTGTGGAACTTAAAGCTTGCTCAGAGGTGGAAAAAGTAATAAAATATTGTACTCAAGTAAAAGTAAAGTTACTTTAATAATATTTTACTTAAGTAAAAGTAAAGTTACTTGTCTAAAAATCTACTCAAGTAAAAGTAAAAAGTAACTCATTTTAACTTTACTCAGAGTAAAAGTTACTTTTTTTTTACAGCAGCAAGAGGTGGAGGATTCTAGTATAGTTAAAAAACGACAAGGGAATATACATCTCAAACTAGTTGTTTTTAATTGTAGGAACATCTTTACAATTAAAGTGCAATAACAAAAAGTTAATAAAATAAAAAGCTTTTTTAAAGTAAGAAACATTTATGGAATTGTTTAATGATTTTTACATGTGAGTTATGCACTTTTGAAGGTGGTCAGCAGCTTGTAAATACAATCACTATAGTAAGGTTGTAATTGATGTATTGCTGGTCACATACATTATTTTATTAAACTATATATAGTTTAAATGAGCATATAATAAGATGAGTGCCATATCTATATACATTTGACACGTATCTTCTTACTTCCCTGACCTGGGTACCTGATGACCTTTATTCCTCTCTCTCTCTCTCTCTCTCTCTCTCTCTCTCTCTCTCTCTCTCTCTCTCCTCTCTCTCTCTCTCTCGCTCTCTCTCTCTCTCTGCAATGTCTAATGACCTGCGCATTCTCGAGGACGTTTTGAAGTTGTGTTTGACTTGACGCGAAGCTGCTAGACCTCGGAAGATAATGCGCATGGTATTAAAAACGCGTCGTGCAATTTCGTACTTAAGAGCATGAATCCTACCTTTCATAGAAATGAAACACTGGCTTCGCGTCAGTGGTCGCTTAAATATGACCAGGGGTTTCTTTCATAAGATTTGAACTGAGGCGGGTCTGCATTAGCGCGCGCCTGTCTCGTCCGTCTCCATGGTTCTTTTTGCGCGTTTCCCCGTGCCCCACCCATTTACATCCATTGCGCGTCTTTATCACCTTGCTTTTTAAAATATTTTTTTACTCAGTAACGGATATGATTTAAAATGTAGCGAAGTACAATACTTTAAACAAAACATACTTAAGTAAAAGTAAAAGTACAGATTTTAAAAACTACTCAAAAAAGTAAAAATACACAAAAAAACTACTCAATTACAGTAACGTGAGTAAATGTAATTCGTTACTTTCCAACTCTGAGCTTGCTGCACTCAGGGGGCGGAGTTAAGAGGTTTGACTGACAGTTTGAGCGGATCCAAAAATATTTTGTTTTTTAAAACATTTTATTTGATAAATTTATTTGTAAAACAGACAGGCAGACGTAAATGCTTAACAATAGCGTTGATTTATATATTTAAAAAAAATTAATTAAACACCTCAAAAAAAAAGGGCACTTCGGTCTCCCTTTCCCTACGCGGGTGCTCCTCAGCTGGTAGACGACATGATTGATCGAAGATACGATTGTACAACGCACGCAAGTATTCACTAGAAAGGGCTGTTCTGTATTCCTCCTTGTAATCTATTGCCTAATGCTGATGCTTTAGCGCTGATGTCGCTGTTGTGTTGAGGATTGTTTTGCTGCTTCCTCTAAGGACGAGAGCTGTCAAGCCACACTGGAGCTGGACCGGCCCAGCTGCTGAACAACTCGAGCGAGTGGGAGAGAAAAGCGTCATTTTCCACTGGGACAGAAAAGTAGTTTTAAGTAGTGCTAATCTCTGCTGTCGCTTTTGTTTGTATTGATTGCTGCTATTCCTCTTGTTTGGGTCGGAGGAGTTATGCTGCCTTAGAGGAGACACAACCTCCGGGATTCCCAGCTCTGATGCACCTACCCTCGGACACGCGTACTGGGAACTCCTGACCTTCGGGATAGCCCGCCCAGCCTGAATTGAGTTAAACTGACGGACTAAAGACCAAGTTGGACAGCTCTTTGTTGTTTGAGAATAGACTTTATTCAATTAGATCTGCCCTAGTTTTTAATGAGTAAATTATAAATACATACATTTTCAAGGTTTCTAAAATATCTGTTTGGCTCTAGTTCCTGGGATTCCTCAGTGTGTAGAGGGGTATTTCTGACATCTTTCTCTGGCGTAGTCGACAGGATCCCAGCAACATGAGCCAACAGAATAATGATGGGCAGTCGGGTAGTAATGTAGCAGCCCCCCCAATGTCACCGCTAATTATGCCCTGGTTTTTCAGTGCGTCTTGGGCCCCTAAGTTTTCTGGAGAGCGACACAAGTTTGGAGAATGGCAGACCCAGATGAGAGCCATGTTACATGCTCAACCCCTGACTGCCCAACGACAGGTAAACTTTGTTTTAAGCACATTGGATGGAGAAGTTTGACGGGAAGCAGCTCTCCAACCAGATGTAGACCGCACTGATGGTGAGAAGGTCATAGAGGCCTCAGGGGGAATTTTTGGGGATGCAACCAACCTTGCTCAGCGACGTGCAGATTCCTATAAATGTCACCAGGGCCCAGATGAGAACATCAGTCTGTTTGGCTTAAGGCTATAAGAAGGTTATGCTAGGTGGCGTGCCTGGAGAGTTCCAGCCCATGGGCTGCACCAATCATACTGGTAAAGAAGAAGGAAGCCTACCCCCTTCCCTGCATTGAGGAGTCTCTGACTAGTCTTAAAAGAGCCCAGTGGTACTCAACTTTGGACTTGGCCATTGGCTATTGGCAAGTCGAGGTAGATGAAGGGGACAGGGAGAAGGGCTATATGAGTTTAACGTATGCCCTTTGGGCTTTGTAACGCGCTAGCAACGTTCCAAAGACTTATGCAACGTTGTCTTGGTGAATTCCTGAACGAATCACTATTGATACACTTCGACAACGTCATTGTATATTCATCAAACTTTGACCAGCATCTCCAGGATTTGGACAGAGTATTTGAGCGACTCAATGCCATGGCTTAAAACTCCAACCCAAAAAGTGCCGATTATTCAAGAAACAAGTGACTTATTTGGGAGATATAGTAAGTTCAGCAGGGGTGGCCACTGACCCTGAAAAGATTGCAGTAATTCAGGCCTGGACAGCTCAGCAGAATGTTCGTCAGGTCCGCTCCTTCCTTGGACTCGTGGGGTATTACCGCCGGCAGAGATGGGCATAAATACATGGAAATGTATTTCAAATACAAATACAAAATACTGTGTCGAAAAATGTATTTAAGTAAAAATACAAAATACACAAAATACATGTAAAATTTGTGATTCAGTGCAAGTATCTCTATTAGGCTGAAATCTATCTGGGTCTATTTCTGAATGCCTAAAAAGCATTTTGATGTGTGCAACTGCTTAGAAACTTTTGTTTTATTTTATACCTCTTGCCTTCCCCTACCCTGTAGGAAATAAAAACTACAAAAAAACCTTGGTAACACTTTACTTAAAGGGATGTGCATAAGACTGATATGATACCTACATAATCATAACATGACACGTGTCAAGAACATGAAGAAGATTTTATGCACATTTATGACAACTGCCATTAAGTGTCATTTACTCAATTATGTAATTTTGAAAGCAAAGATGACATTGTTTGAGATATCCTTGTCATGACAACTTGACATTAACCAATACATCATAACTTGTCATGACAACTTAAGTTTGATAATTATTGTTTATGACAGATTTATAACAAGTTGTGTTGTATTGGTTTATGTCAAGTTGTCATAACAAAGACATCTCAAACCAGACCCGGGGTGGGTAATCGAGAGGACCGGGAGAATTCCCGGTGGGCCGCTTCACTTTTGGGTCGGTCGAGTTTTTTTTTTTACATTTGTCACGTCAGTGAGTCTATCTTCTCTTAAATGACACTTCACACGTTTCGCATTGGCAGCGCGCAGCCTCTGCATGGGTTGTACCATGTGAGGGAGTTTTCCCCTCCCCTCCCATAGAGTTGGTTCGGTCCATAGCACGTCCAAGAAAACTTTTCTCCGGTAGGCTGGGCCGGCCCTAACGTAACAATACGCGTCTGAGAGGAGGAGGGCGTAAAAAACAGGTTGAAGAAAAAAATCAATTGGAAAAACATGCTGCCAAATGTGCCAAACTTACAGATTTTTTTTTTTCAAGAGGACAAACAAAAGTGACAACAACAGGTAATTTAAAGAGAAATAAGCCTAGTAATGATTAGCATTAGCAACGTAGTTATTCGGCTAATACCGTTGTCAAACTATTTACAAGTCAACATTTTTTTTGTTAAAATATTAGCTTTTTGTGTATACATGGCGATTCATAGACTTTGAAAATATTATGCAAGCAGCTTCTGAGCAGCAGATAAGCCAGTTCCCCACTGAAAATGAGGAGGCCATGAATAAACAATATGAATTAAAGTTATTTAACCCTCGGGTTGTGTTCAGAACCCTATAACACCTTTTGTGTTCCCAGTCAAAAATGACCAGCCTAAAAAAAGCTTATAAATCACTTGTTATGCTATATACACTAGTCAACATTCAAAGTGGATCAAAACGTTTAATAAAAGTTTACATAAAACCAATACCTAATACCCATTCTTGTCGTAGGACAAACATTTTTGATCCACTTCAAATGTTGACTTGTATATTTACCCAATATTGGATTTAATATTTTTGTCAATTTGTTTATTTTTTTTAATTAGGACTGGGTTTTATATTTAGGGGTCAAGCACCGAAGGTGCTGAGACACCTATTGTTATTGTCAGTATTATTATTATTATATTTCCCCAATGGGAGTCTATGGCAGCCCTATAAACCGTACATAGGAAAATTATGAAATTTGGCAGAGTTGTAGAGGTGATCCTGAAAAGTCAAGTGACCAAAAATGGGGTCTCTAGCACTAACTCTATAGCGCCACCATCAGCTCAAAAATTCAATGTTCAAATGGTTATAACTGCTGATCCGCTTGATCTATGAAAATTCTACTTAGTACACGTGATTGCTCTCCTCATGCTTATTGTTTTTAATTCCTTACAGTAAAACTCCACCCATTACAGTAGCAGCCATTTTGAAATGTACAGTATTCCGTTTATTCGCTACTCCTCCTTCAAATTTGGTTCAATTGTTATGAAATTTGGCACAGGTGAACTTTGGAGTGAGCCGCACAGAAATGACTGAACAGAATTTTGATATTTATCCTTGTTTAAAAGTAATAAATGCGCAAACTTAACGAGGTTGACGCAAAAATGGTTCTGAAGCTGTAGCTCGGTCATTCTTTGATCAATTGAAATGAAATTTGGTACACTTCATGTGGACCATGAACTTGGGGTTCATGCCAAATTTGGTGACAGCGCCACCTATAGGTCATGAGATATGAAAATAGGCTATTTTTGCCCATAACTTCTGAATTATTTGTTAGAAAATTATGATCTTGATGTCTATGGATTGCTTACCTCATGTCGTATCTGTCGATGTGTATTATGCCGGGTTTGACCGAACCGCCTGTCCGCCATTTTGAAATTTCACATAATTTGTTATATTTTTTTAACTATTGGACATATTCCCGCAAAAATTAGTAAGGAGCTTCGACATGATGTCCTGAAGGTACCTGGTAAGTCAGAGTACAGCGCCACCTAGGGGTTATAAACTGTAACAGTTCTTATAGAACTGCTTATAACTTCTGAATACTTTGTCTGATATCAATTTCTTTGTGAAATTGTATTCACTGGTTTATGCCGATTGCAAAGATACCTCGTTTGTCATTTTCCAACATTCTGTTCATGTGTTATTGTAAAGCATATGGTAGATGATTTTTTTGCTACTCCTTTTACAAATTGTGTTTATTTTATGCCAGGTACTGCTCGTATAATGTTTGGAGCAATCCGCACAGAAATGACTGAACAGATTTTTGATATTCTGTTCTCTTTCTTAGAAATACCACTCCAAAGTTGACCGTGTCTATGACGTTGTCTATTTGTCATAGTAAATTAATGTGACTGTATATTACATTGTATAGCATTACTATACAGAATGATCTTCTTGTCTTCAATCTCACTTGAGCTTTTTGATTCTCATACATATTGTATTTCTGTTAGTTCTGCTCTGCACTGTCAATTCTGCATCTGTGTTGATTGGCACATGTCAATCCTTGCAGCACCTAAGCTGTTTTTTTGCTGCCGCTTGAGCTGTGTTAACTGAGTTGCGCATCTAGTAATCACATGCCATGAGATTCTGAGGTCATGGGTTCGAATCCCATGCGCAGTGATTTTTGTCTTAACTTTTTTCTCACTTAAGTTTTGTGATTTTCATACTATACATTGTATTTCAGTTATTTGTGCTCTCTGTTGTCATTTCTGCACTTTTGGTAATTGCTGGATATCAATGTTTATAGCTCTAAAGCTCGTTTCTATAGCTTGGACACACCAACTCAGTGGTTTAATTGTTTACTCAGTGGCGCATGCGATAAGTTCCATGCTTTGGCAACCTGAGGTTATGGGTTTGAATCCCATGTGCAGTGATACTTTGTCTTAACTTTTTTTCTCTCTTAAGTTTTGTGATTTTCACACTATACATTGTATTTCAGTTATTTGTGCTCTCTGTTGTCATTTCTGCACTTTTGGTAATTGCTGGATATCAATGTTTATAGCTCTAAAGCTCGTTTCTATAGCTTGGACACACCATCTCAGTGGTCTAATCGTTTACTCAGTGGTGCATGTGGTAAGTCCCATGCTTTGGGAACCTGAGGTCATGGGTTCGAATCCTAGCTCTTATATCACTTATTGAGATTTCCTTTTGTGTTCACTTTTAAAACTTTCTTCTCGACCTGTCTGGTTTTCCACACGTGTTATATTTTTGCCATCTATACTGTTGTCGTTCCGCACTGCAGTGGTTCTGCTCTGCATTTGCTTTGCTTCGGGTTCGGGCTCTGTATTGCGCGCTTTCTGCGCTTTGCGCATTTGCTGCGTCGTGTGGTGTTTGCTGTGCTTTGGGTGCTCATTGCGCTGAAGGTGCTTGGCCCCGCAATTGCTGCTTGCAGCTATATTTCTATTTGCATCTGATTAATCATAGGCCTCATAGCATTAGCAATGCTAATAATTTATCAACCTTTTCTTGTGGAATAGATCCAAAAAGGGCTGGGTTATTTTTGACCCATAATGGGTAAATATTGGACAGAATCAATGTTTTAACCCAACTGTTGGGTTATTATAATCAATGGTTGCATAACAACAACCCAACATTGGGTTATTTTTAACCCAGCATGTGTTCTGTCCAGTATTTACCCATTATGGGTAAAAAATAACCCAGACATTTTTAGAGTGTAGAGGAATATTTTTGTTAACTTCTCATCTTAAGTGAAATATTATTTAACTTTTACCTTATTTGTTGAACCATGATATTAATAAAAACTAGTAAGAGCTGAACTGTTGCTTTATTTATCCAATATGAAAAAAGTGCTAATTTGGAATAACACTATGGAAAAAGTGGGCCGGTCTTGGGCGTGAAACTCCCGGGCTGAAAAGTGGCCCCACTCCGGCCCTGTCTCAAAACAATGTCATATTTACAATAAAAATGACATAATTGAACAAATGAGACTTAATGACAGTAGTCATAAACGTTCATAAAATCTCCTTCATATTCATGACACGTGTCATGTCAGCCTTATGAACATATAAAACATCATAAAAACTTTTTGGTGTCGTCAAAATGACCCACAACATAATCAGTTTATATGTGAAGAAATCCATGCATTTACAAATTTCTCAAGAGACGAGTGTTTGACAAATTATTCGGCAAACTACTTCCTCTCATCGCTGCTTTTTGATTGGTTTGAGAACAATTACTCAAGAGTCGCCCTCTGTCATTTCACAGAATTATACAAGGGAGAGCACGTCAAGCATATAAGCCTTGTAGGTTTACTGAGGACCCCGCAGGTTCAGGCCGTAGAATAGAGCCATGCGAATTGCAAAAGTGTAAACAAGGCTTCAACTGCACAAAGCTAAAGAGAAACCAGCAACTGTGTGCTAATTCCACCACTTGCTGTGTCACGTGTGAAAGGGCCTTTATAGTAAAACACCACCGTTTTTCTATATTTTACTATGTTCTTGCCTCAACTTAGAAGAAAGAATGAATACATACCTTTCTTTTTTCAATGCGTGCACTTAATCTTTGCACAGCGTGTCATGAATGTGTTAGCATTTAGCCTAGCCCCATTCATTCCTTAGGATCCAGACAGGGAAGAATTTAGAAGTCACCAAACACTTCCATGTTTTTCCCCATTCGAAGACTGTTACATAAGTAGTCACATGAGTAAGTATGGTGGCACGAAATAAAACGTGGTGATTTTTAAGTGGATAAAAAATGAGAACTATATTGTATGACCGAAGAGAACTTAGTTTGCATCACTTCAACCTCTGCCGCAGTAACATCATCACTCAAGATGTTATGCGCTGAGGTAGAAATGCTGCAAACTAAGTGCTCTTCCTCCATGCACTGAAAAAATATAGTTATGTATTAATTTGTCTAAATTGAGGTAAGAACATAGTAAAATATAAAAAATTGTGGTTTTCCTTTAGGTCAAAAGTGTAGGCCTATTTGTCAGCGTTCCACACTCTGTCTCAGGCGTGCATTAAACTGCCTGCCAACGTGCAAGTGTGAATTTGAATTTCCTTTCGCGACAGTAATAATAACACAAATCACATCACATCCAATAACTCAATCGCCCTTGCTTTTTTTCCCACTCCAACATTTCAATTCTTCCTGCCCACTAAAAGCTGCAATGATGCTTACCTGAACTCTGGTGTCTGGTCTGAACTAGTTGATGCATGAATACAGCACCCTGACTGGTTGACTGGCTCAAAGTATTTTGTGTATTTTAAAAATACAAAAATACTCATCTTAAATGTATTTAAATACAAATTACATTTCATTTTTCAAAGGCTTTAAAATACAAAATACACTAGTCAACATTTGAAGTGGATCAAAACCTTTATTAAAAGTTGTCTTAAAACCAATACCCAATACCTGTTCTTGTCTAATGAGAACTTTATTGATTACTGCCCATCCCTGACCGCCGGTATTCCTGCATTTGCAAAAAATATCTGCTCCACTCCATGGCCTGGCAAACACTCATAAGGCTGCACCTGTCCAGTGGACAACAGAGTGTGAACAGGCATTCCAACAGCTGAAGGAAGCTCTGGCGAGTCCTCCATCCCCTCTCTAAATGTACACAAATAATTTGGCCTAATGAAATCCTAATTCAATGTGTTAGAGTTAAAGTGTCACTCTCAGCAGAAATGTAATTTACTGTTTTATGTCTTTATCACCCACCTTAAGCAAAAGTAGATTTTTATGATCAATTTAAGGCACTTTTGAGTTGTTGTGACTTTAATAATGAGGTTATTCTAATGGGAGATTTAAATGTAAATTGGGACAAAATAGTGATAGAAAGAAATTACAGATAATTTTGGACTAACACAAATGATCAGTAATCCCACTAGAATAACAAATCATTCTAAAACTTTAATCAATTTGACCACAATGCAATATTCTTCTAAATAAAGATGATACAAAACAATTAAGAAGTGTTAGTAAAAGCATCAATATAAAACTATAATTTATTCCAAAGAGCCAAGAACAATGTTTAACTGCAGCTTTAAATAATCTTGATTAGTCTAGCATAGTTTCTTGTGATGACAGTAATAAATGTTGTGATCTACTATACTTCTCCATTAAAGGGGTTCTGTCTCAGTATCAGAAAGCAAGTAATTTAAAGAGACAAGTTTATTCCCTGCCTTGGATCGATAGTGAATGTAAACAGCTTATGTCACTCAGAGACAAATTTGCTCAAAAAATCATTACAATCTGGATTAACTACTGATCGATTAAATGTTGTATCTGCAAGGATTAAAGTCACACAAACTCTGAGAATGGCAAAAGCTAATTTTTTTCATAACTGTAATTAATGGTGCCAAAGGAAATTGCAAGCTAATTTGGGAAAATATTAACAAACTTCTTGGTAAAAATAAGCATAATGCTGATAAAGACCTTGAACTAAAATTTGCCAATGAATATCAGAGCCTCTCAGCCTAGCAACTAAATTAAATGATTAACTGTTTTTCAAATCTTGTGACCAATGTGGATGCCCTAACTCAAAATTCAAAGTTTAATATTCAGTTTACAGAAAATGAAGTAGAAAATAAATCTCTAAATTGAAAAGCTCTAAAGTTAGGGATGTGTTTGGATTTAATACAAATCTTCTGAAGCATTATGAATCCTGTATCCTGGCTTCTGTGACCCATCTTATAAATGTATCAATTATGCAGGCAGTTGTTCCTTTGAGTTTGAAGGTTGTGACGGAGTGGAAAAGCTCTGTGTATATTTGTATGTTACTTACCTCAAGTAATTGGAGGTGTGTGTTAGTAATTAACCCTGCAACTATAAAGCCAAAGCTTGTGTCATGCGGAGGGGGTCATAGTTCGTGTGGTCACGTGAGAGAACCCGAAAGCATGTTGGAAATGAAGGCGTCTGTGAGTTCCATGTGCGAGTTTACCATGTTTCCCTGATGCACCCGTGCATGCTGTCTTTGTGGAGTTTACAAAGTATACCCTCAGTGTCTAAAGTTGGGAAAATCCATCGCTGTTCTCACGCAGTCCTTCCTACCTGCTCTCTTCTGGTTTTTCTTTTAGGATTACCTGTGTGATCAACAAACTAGGCTTGTTTGTTGTTTGTTGTTTTGTTATTTCTCTGAATTTGGCGTTTATTGCCGATGTAAACGGGAAAAGCTTCAAAGTGTGTATTGTGTGTTAAGTTTACTTGACTGTTATGTTGTTTTGAAGTCATCTATTAATTAAAATTGTGAAAAGGAAAAATTTAAACGATCTGTGTTTTTGGTTTATGTATGTAACCAGTGGTATATTTGAGTTATCCTGGGTTCAATTTATGAAATTTGACAGATTTAAAACTGTCTGGCGCCCGAACAAATGTATTAAAGTTGTAGATCTCAATCGTAATTCCCTGGTGTAGTGGACAGTAGCTCCGCCCTTTCGCCCAGCGAGACCCGGGTTCGATTCTTGCCTCAGGCACTTAAATTTAATTTTTGTTAATTTTGTGTTTTTTGAACTGCCACCGTTACAAGGTGGCAAATGTCATACCAATATATAAATCGGGTGATAAATTTGAACCTGCTAATTATCGAACTATTAGCATACTCCCTATCTTCTCAAAGATTGCAGAAATGTGGGTGGCTAACTATATTATTGCACATCTTAATGATTCCAATCTGGGTTTGCACCCTTTGCAATTCAGATCCCAATCTCTTCACTCAACTGAAACGGCTGTCTGTGTTTTTGTTGAGAAGGTGAAGTCTTATTTAGTTATGTTGCAGCTGTTTTTGTTGACTTCAACCGTGCGTTTGATACTGTGAATCACCTTAAGCTCTTGTCTAGACTGTCAACATTTAACTTTAGCAATCAAACCGTTCAATGGATACAGTCTTATCTATCAGACAGAAAACAATGTGTGCAAAATAAAGAATAGTAAGTCACCCTATCTTCACTATACTCAAGGTGTCCCTCGGGGATAAATTTTAGGTCCCCTGTTATTCTCACTTTATGTAAATAACTTGCCCAATGTTTGCCAAAATGTGGACACGATTATGTATGCAGATGATACAATAATTTTTACACGAGCCAAAAGTGCTGATGATGCAGCCCATCAGCTTTCATTAGCCTTAAATGACTTACAAACATGGCTGAATGATTCATGCCTGGGCCTTAATGTGAAAAAGACTGTATCAATGTTCTTTAGTAAACCAAAAACAGCTGTGGCCGCTGTAAAAGTTCGCTTGGGTGGACAAGAATTAATTAATGTTGAGGAATTTAAGTATCTGGGAGTGCTAATATACTCGAAATTATCATTTAAAAAACACGTAAAAAAACCAGTGAAAATTATAAATGTTAATATACGGAATTTTAGACATATTCGTACATCATTAATGGATACAGCAGCGTTTACATTCCTGCACTCTATGATACTGGCTCATATTGAGTACTGTATCACAAGTTGGTCTTACACGAGGCATGCTGCTAGTGGGCCAAATGAAGTGTGCTACAAAAGATCATTGAAAATATTAGATTAGAAACCTTCATCATATCACCTTTGTCAATTTTTAGATAAATATAAGTTTTTAAACTTTACAAAAAGGGAAACAATTACCAGTGCATTATGGGTTGTGCAATAAGATCATTAAAACATGGGTTGTGCATTAGGGATCAGTGCAATATAGAATGGTGTAATATGGGTCAGTGCAATATCAGGACAGTTAGGGCATAAAATTGTGTTTTTTGTGGTATAGTTGATGCTTTGCTGTTTTCTAAATGTCCTTTGTTGCCCACTCTTGTTGTTATTGTTTGTTTAAACATGATGTGATCACTGTTTTTGACCTTGTCTTTTTGTATATAGACTGTATAGTGTTTTTGTATGTATTTATTATCTGGCGTGTAACATCAATCTGCCAAGTGGTCTGCAGATGGAAATTAGCCTAAGGCTATAATCTGACATATTTACATTTGTGAAAATGTTCATTAATATGTATTGTTCCCCTTTTTCTTTCTTTCAAATAAATAAATAAATCTTAGCTTATATGCTGATTTTAACCTGCCTTTCCGTTTATACACAGATGGGAGTCTGGAGGGTCTGGGTGCTGGCTCAGGTCCAGGATGGAAAAGAACGTGTCATTGCCTATGCCAGTCGAAGTCTCCATCCCACGAAAATAAATGACCAGAACTATAGCTCATTTAAATTGGAACTGCTGGCCCTTAAGTGGGCAATGACTGACAAATTCAATGGGGAATGGAGGTAGAAGTTTTTATTGATAACAATCCACTTGTGCACTTGGAGACGGCAAAGCTTGGAGCAGTAGAACAACGGTGGGCAGCCCAGCTAGCCAACTTCATGTATACAATCCGATACCGCCCAGGGACTGCTACCGTAATGCTGATGTCCTGTCCAGACTTCCGGGGGAGCAACAAGAGGTCGTGACTCGGCTGGTAGGAGCAGAGCCTGCTTAAGAGCAATCCGTGTGGTATGCACAACAGAGGGAAGACCCAGACTTAAGCAGACCCATACAGAAATGTAATATATGTCAATATATGTAAATTACATATATAATATCAGTGCCCATGTATGTCTGCTGCATATATGAAAGTATATGAGAAATTCATATATGTAAAAAACATAGACATATATGAAAAATATATTTCAAAATATAGCAAAAATGGCCGTTTTCATGTAAGTGTCATATATTTTCCCATATATGGACATACATGTGAAATATATGTAAGACACATATAAGTATACATGCATATATGTACTTATTTCCATAGTACATACTTTCACTTATATTAGGGATACAAATATGCTTCTTATATGATGCCAACATGTACTTTCACTTATATTAGGGATACTGTCGTGGATTTTTTCAGGAGAATCAGAGACGGTTGAGATGTAAAATTCTCTTCAAAGTATTTTATTAAAGAATTGTGTCAGACAGCTTGAAACACAATACTGGTCATAGGGTGTATACACCTGCATTGGTAAAATGATAATGACAATGACCCCGTTCTGAGTTTTTCAGTATATTATATAGTGGTCCAATAGTGGTCCAGTAGCCCTGCCTTTCTTTCACTCTGTACTATCCCAATGCTCAGCAGACTCCTGCCTTTAGGCCCCTTAGCTCCTTCTCATAACTCATGACAACCTGGTGATGCTGTGACTTTATCTCTATAACATTCCAAGTTGGTACATAAATCCTCCCATGGGTGGTAAAACTCAGTGTCTTTGTTCTCTAACACATCATACAACTATTTTGCTATCCTTACCAAGGACACCCTTATCTCCTCCAGGCCCAGCTATGGACCTACACATTCATGTTCAAGCAACAGAGAGACAACTTTATTTATGTAGACATTAAAAACATACCATATAAAAGATAATACTAATCTGTAAGATAAAACACTCAAAATTTCTCTACCATATTTCCCCCCTTCGGAAACTAAATGTTTTCGATAACCAACCTGCAAATATGACTGCCGATACCAGAGAAGCCGGGCTAGGTACTTTAAAGAAAGAAAACATATAAAAGAATAAAATACCCCTGACAGTTCGGGCCAGACCCTCAGTCACTTTTCTAATTTCAACAGTCATTTCACAAGGGTTATCCTTTAAATGATAATTAATAACCTGTAAAAAACAGTAATGATTAACAACATGAAAAATATAACATAACATTCAATTTTAAATCTAAAGCAAGCATATCATCTTTTCAAAAAATCCTTTTCACTTTCTGGTAAGCCGTGCTAGGTGGATGTTTTACCTCCACCCCCAGGAGATTCCTGGACCATCAGTCACTTACCAGGCTTGTTACACTGTCATCACACTGTGGACAGTGATGCTTAAAACCATCCCTTTCCCTATTTTACACACACTTCAGGTTTGCAACTTGCATTACTAATAAAAGATTATAACTTGTAATGAAAATAATAAATGCAAAAGATAATACCTTGTTAATAAATGATAACAAATACAAAAAATGATAAATGTTAATAAAAAATAATAAATGCAATAGTATAGGTGACACCCCATGCCCAGTTTAACATTATCAGTAACATAATGATTCTCACATGAGAGTGTTTTGCTCTGGTGGGCAGTCCACACAGAGTCTTTCTAAGGAACATGAATTCTATATGTATACGTGTAGGGTGCATCTTCCAGCTTTCGACGGTCTTCAACCCATGCGCTTTGCACGCGTAGAGAGCCGTGTGAGGGAGGAGGGTACTAGAGCCTCGTTGGTTCCCCATCACACATGGATGTTGTCCTCAAATCTATCTCCCTCGTCGTCCTCATTAATTTGTACCCGTTGGTACATTATCTTACCCATTCCTTTGTCGATAGTTTCCCAATCAAACCCTTGATACATGGTATGCAACAACAATCACACAATGCCAGGATATCAACAGCTACAGCAGCTGACATCAGTAAAGAAGTTATCAGTGTACCTCATTTCCCAAACCATTTTCCATCATTTTTGTAAACGGATCATCTATCCCAGAGTTCTCAGCCAATTCATTTGACAAGTCAGTCAAACCTTCTAATGCCCTTATAATGCTCTCATCAGGGGCAGTATTGTCAGAAATAAATAATATCATCTATATGAAAATAAATCTATCATCTATAATTTTTTTAAACACCATCAGTGACGTTAGTCCCAATTGTGCTGTTATCCCCTTAACGTAATACAATTAATTAATCCAATCCACATTTTTATTGAGGGTTGACCACCAGAAAAGGATTGACTCAAAACCTGCAGCAATTTGATTTCTTGCTTTGTATTCATCTGGCACCCCCCTTGGAACCCCTATGGCATCTATATACTGTACATTCTATATACACATATTATCATAAGATCCACCAGGCAGATTTCTTTTCTGTCTGTTAATACTCTTAACACTTATTTTATCATGTAGGCTCCCAAAATCAGGTAATGAAAACATTTGAAATGGCATTATTAATTGTACAAGGGTACAGATTCCCTTCCAATGTACTCTTAAACTTGGCCTTAAATTCATGTCAACACACATTCACCATAAGTCTGCCCTTTCTGTGGTCTGGCCTACAAACCAGTTTGCCTTGTATCCCTCTTTATCATTTGTAACATCAATTTCTTTTTGGCACCACCCATCTGTAAAATGGTTATCTTAAAACATTTATAATTACCCTTATAGGCCTGTATATTTGGTGGGAGAAACATCATTATTTTAAACAAATAAACAACATTCATGCAATCGTCATCCTCCATATCCTTAAATGCTTTGATCATACATTACCCATTAATTGTGATCTCCAAATCCAGTTTCTATGGTTCATCACATCACTATCTAAAAAATAAGGTTACAGTGTTTATTTATCATATGGTTATTTCAACATAATGACATGGAGACAGTCGCCGGGGGTCGTCTTCTCTGGTACCTGAAAGCAATGAGTATTATAATACCACAATTTGGAACATTTTACCTTAACAGCTGTTGGACCTCATACGAGCCTTCTCGTCTGGGTTCATCCCACTTACGCTTGTAAACTTTGATCTACACCCAGGTTTCTACAGGAAAAGGTGTTGCAGTCTCGTCACCAGGTGTCTCTGTGTGCCTGCTTTTAATCTGTAAAATAGCTTTATGTTTTCTCATTAGTTCAGCAATATATTCATTAATATTCATTAATATATTCATATATTATATTCATTAATATTCAAATAATTTTTTAGATTCTCCTCATGCTCCAAATTCATTTCATTTTGATTAGCTTTGAACATTGGTGTTTCTGTTACCAATTCATGAGGGGATAAACATGTTTCCCTGTTAGTACTAAATCTTATGGCCATGATGAGCGCTATTGGTAAGGCCTAAACCAAATTTAGTTTAGTCTGTGCACAGATTTTGGCTATTTTTTATTTAATTAAACCATTACACCTCTCAACCGCCCCTTGAGACTGTGGATGATACACTGATCCAAATTTTTGGGTTATTCCTACCCTAGCAAGTGCTTTTCTCAACAGGTTGGCCTGAAATCCTGGTCCATTATCTGACTGTAATACCTTGGGAAGTGCAAATCTTACGACCACTTCCCTCTTAAGTGCTCCAGCCACTGCTTGCGCACTCTGCGTTCACACTGGATTGAAGCTTCTGTCCATCTCAAAAATTTAAAACATTTTCTCCTTAATTGGGTGGATCATATCTACAAAATCCATCACTAGACGCACAAATGGTCCTTCCACACTTGGAAACAGACGCATTTGGTGTACTGCTGGTTTGACATTTCTATAAATGTCACATTCTGACAAAAATTCGCTAATTTTGTTATGCATATTGATAAACCAGAAACCCTGTTGTCTCAAAATCTTATCTACCATCTCCCCCCTCGCGCAATGTTCACTACCATGCGCGTTCATCATCACCATTTTCTCCATTCTAGATGGTATTACTAAATGTTGTTGCTCTGTTCTCCACAAACCTTTTACATTGACAACACCTCTGCTTTGCCACTCCATCTTTTCAATTTGTGACGCTGTATTTTGCATGTCTCTGATTTCATCTACAGTTACGTCTGCGGAAATATTCACCTGTTTACTGTCAGTCTTATTACCTGACCTTGTCACTACCATGGTCATGGTTTCAGCTCGCTCTGGTTTTGCCGCGCCTAATTTTGCTTTCTCGTCTGCTTTTTAATTTCCTTTTTCATAAAATTAGTCTCCTTTTGTTTATGCCTTACACTTAATTACATTTACTTTAGCTGGTTTTTGTATTCCCTCAAATAGTTTTGTGATCTCTGTAAGATGTTTAATTGGGTGGCCTTTACTTTGCTTAAACCCATTATCACGCCATATTCCCCCAAAATAATGCACCATGCCATAATTTTTTTTCAATTTCCCTATCCAATATACTTCTGGTCTAACTAAAAGGGTTAGCTCGTTTAGTTATTTTGGTTAGACACTGCAACGTTAATCCCTGTGTTTTGGTTTTGATGGTAACATCTAATTTACACAAAATTTTCCTTGCAATTAATGTGATCGGAACCTGAGGTGCCATCAGAAATTGATTTACAACAGTTTTCTCTTCTATCTGAACCATAATTGGTTCTGACAGACACATTTTCATAGGTTTTCCAGAGAATCCTATTGTTCTAACAGATGATTGTGATGCAACAACCCCAGGTACCAATTTTGGATCAATTGAGCTGCATGTAGCCCCGGTGTCAATTAAACATTCAATTTTCACTCCATTAATTATGCATGTTAATTTAGGCTCTTCCCAATCATTTTCGGATAATGCCACCTGTTGGTTAATTGGACCCTCCGAACACCCCTATTGCTTCCACGGGTTTGTTGGACAGTCACGCCTAGCCTGAGTATTCTCCCCACATCCCCAGCAAACATTGTTTTGCCCGAAATATGGACCCAGATCAGCGGATGCCCTGTTCAGAAAATATCCCCTTCCTCTGCCTCTTGGCCATCTTCAAAAATTAATTCCTGTACTCTGTCCACTAGGTGCCATTACATTCACAACTACTGGTTGAGACGGGGCTGCGCCCTGGGGATGCTGCCATAGGTTCCGATTTTGGGTTTGATCCGCAGCTTGTTTTGGCAGATCAGCTACCTGTTCAGACTTATTAGGAGGGTGTGTTGCAACCATTTCGCCCTGAGAGTGGCTCGCTGACTCATATGACCCTGCCCATCCCACTACATAGGTTCCCCTGGGGTCCTAAATAATGTTTTTGTGTCTTTTCTTTTCCTCCAGACTAACTTGAGCCAGCTTTCGTATAGTCTCTTTAGCTTGTTGCTCTAAGTCTCTTTCGTGTTTCTGGTGTTTGGAAGCATGGTGTTTTAGGGTCTCCACCCACTGGCTGTGTGGCATTGCATCTAGCCCTGGGGTGTCACTCAGTTTGTTTTGCACAGACACTGGCAGTGCGTCCAGCAGGTCCTTTCTGAAAAGTCTGGTTTCAAAGTCTCTTGGGTCAGTAGGATCTTTTCTCAGCCCCTGCCCTCTCCAAGTTTGCATGTTTTTAGCAATCCACAGTGCACAGTCCTCCTGACCCAGTGCAGCGGGGGTCAGTTTGGTGCTGTCAAACTTGACAGGAAACTCAGTTCTCAAGGCACCCCAAAGTCTACCTCTGTAATAGTCAAGAGCCTGGCCGTTAAAATCAGATGAAACCACACTCTGTCCCATACCTGCTAACCACAACACATCCTCCATTTCTCTTAAACTAGTATTTTTTGCCAGTAAGGCTTTTATGTCACCCACCGCCAATCTTGTACCTTGCGTCTCTTTCTCCAACGCAGCAATCCAGGGACCAGCACCGTCTCTTAAACTTGGCAATAAGTTTATTATAGTCTCTAAATCTCTATGAGCCCATGGAACATACACAGCTGTTTTTCCTTCAATACGCAATGGAAATACACTCACACCTGGCTCATTCATTCCACCTCTAGGGGTACTTTTCAATAATGGGGATCTGTCCTCTATTGGGTCAAAGTCTAAAGCTAATGTGTCCCTATACTCCATATCTCTGTTTCTCTCCTCTACCAACATCTTAGCTCTGTAAGTTCTTAATCCATCAGGTCCTGACATTTTTGTCATATCTATACCACCTTTAGAGGCTGGGTACTCTTGTGTCATTTTCATATTTAGCCAGTCGTCAGTTTCTCGCTTTCTCTGTTCCATAGCATGCACTGCCCTAACCTTTTGTTGCTTAAGCACCCTTTCTTTTGCTCTCTCTCTATCCTGCCTTTCTTGCTCCAAAATCATCCTTTCTTCCTCTTGTAATCTTTTACTAAGCTCTCTGTCCTGTGACAGCCCTGCTAAACCCAAAGACTTCACCTCTTTAGTTAATTCTGTTATTTCCTTTGCTCTCTGTTCAATTAGTTGGTCCAGATGTTCTAACTGAGTCCTGGTATACTGACTAGCTCCTCCTGCTGCCTGACTTTGTTCACTGAATGATCCTTCCTTGCCTCTATGCATCTCATCATACAGTTCCACATTTCCATCAACTTCTAATTCCCCTTTAAGCTGCATAGTTCCTTTAATAACTGGATACAGTGTGCTAGCATTTGGTGAAGCAACAGGAGTGGTTGGGGCTGGAGTGAGAGCTGTAAAGGGAGGGACACTCTCAGAGAAAGTAGTGAAGGGAGGGCAGCTTGTGTGTGTGGTAGAGGGAGGGCATGGATTGAGAGAGGCAGAGGCAGTGGGCGGTGCATAGGGCGGTGGCTTAACTGTTGTAGTTACCACAGGTAATTGGTTTGCAGTGTCTAATGGTTGTTCTAGCAATCTTGTCTTTTCTATTCTTTCGTTTTGCTTTGCCAGCTCTTGAACTCTGACCTCTTCTCTATCAGCCATCACTCTTTCAGCTTCCTTACTCCAGCAACCTCTAGCTTTTTCCCACAATTCCATTCCATCTAACAAAGCTTTCCTCTTTTCTTTCTTTCCATCCTTCTTTGCTTTCAACTCCTGATTACCTATGTAATTAGTCATCCAAATTTTCATACTCTTTGTTTTTTCTTTATTCCATGTTCCCTGTTCTGGCCAGTTAAATGGAGGTTGCTCTCCTTTCTTATATTTGTTACTTCTGGTATACCATTTTAGATCATTACACCACTTAGCCAATGCTTTACCATCAAAGCCTTTGTCTTGTAAGTTACACCATTCCACCGGGGCCACAGTGATAGCACGCTCTAATTCTTTTGTTGCTGCTTCCATGTTACACTGAATGGTTGTTTACTTTATTTATTTACCAATAAGTCAATGCACTGCTCTGCACTATAAAATGTTCCAGTTAGGCGACTGGAATAAATCACAAAGGGTCCCACAAGTATGTAAACGATCTCTTCTTCACCTATCACTTTATCTGTCACACAACCACTTTTAAGATTTGATTCAAATTTAAACTTAGCACTTACAATGCTCAGTTCTTTATATCCTACAATTGTCTTTGACACATTAATCTTACAACTGGAAAAACTTCTTATCTCAGGCCAACTAAAACTAACACAAAATATCTATCTGATTAATTGGGCTATTTTATATGCAGACGTAACTGTATTGATCTCAGAGTCTTCTGTTTTAATTGTTAAACTTCCTTCTGTTAACCTTTCTTTTGTTAAATCAAATACACTCAATAATGACTTTTCAATATTAGATAAAGATTTCAGGTTCCACCAAAATTCAATGTTTTCAGTAACAACTGACATTCAATCATGGGCAATATTTTTCACACAGGATAACTCTTATCCCTAACTTTCAAAATCAAAATTTTCATGTGAGTTGAATAAGATGCAGAAATCCTTTTTTGGGACGTTTTTTTTTTTAACTATTCACTTATGGTAATTCCTTACCATGCAACAATTAATAAACACTTTCTTAACTTTAAGTTGGACAGAAGCTTTTTCCCTTGTCTCTCCCGAGTTTATTTGATAGAGTAATTTATAGTATCATAGTTCATCGATAAATTACCCTTAAACACTGTGTTCATCTCAAAGAATACTTTATAGTATCACAGTTCATCGATAAAGCACCCTTGAACACTGTGTCCATATCAGTGAGCTCTCTATAGTATCACAGTTCATCGATAGAGGCACTCATAAACACTCACTCAAGCAACCCACTGGTTTTTCCCACACTCCAGACTCTCTCGCTCACCCTCGTTTGCACATTCTAAGCACCTTGGTACACAAACTATGCAAACTCTTCATATTTGTTTCATAGAGCAATTTATAGTATCAAAGTTCATCGATAAATTACTCTCAAATACTCATTTAAGCAGCCCACTGGTTCTCCCTCAACAAAAATCTCTCTCTTATCTCACTTTTGTTTCATAACTTAACCAGTTACATCAAAAAACAACTAACAATCAAACCCACTGGTTTCTTTTCCTTTAAAAAGATGTATCCGTACTCATCTCAGATACTCTTATTTAAATCAGCCCACTGGCTTTACAAAATTTAGTTTCAAAATTAATGTTTTAGTTTGAGTCCATAAAATCAACAAAATTTAGTATAATTAAATGCCCTCTTGGCTATTAACAGTCAACGCCCTCTTGGCTATGTTAATATTAATTTCCATCAACTGTTTCACAGCTGGGTCCTCTTGACCCTCAGATAAGAGTACACCTACTCGGAAGACCAGGTTTCCCTATTAGAGATAATTTATCTTGTAATATCATCCACAAGTCCCTTCTCATTAATCGCATTACTAGTTAGTTTATGAGTTACAGAGAGAATTCAGGAATTCAAATGAAAACGCCGGGCTGTCTGTGTTTTCCAAACAGAGTCAAAAATCCCATCAATGCAGGTGAAAAAATGCTATAACGCTTTGCTTACCTTAATTTAAGAAGCAAGCGGCTGGCCAGCCTTAGCAGTTTAACACCCACAAAGAAGAAACAATCGACTCAGGATGGAGAACATCTCCCCCCGACCGTGAACGGCCTCTGAACGATCCCACTCGGTTGTCCAATGTTCTCTCTTGTAACCCTGCTCCGCAGCGCCAAAATGTCGTGGATTTTTTCAGGAGAATCAGAGACGGTTGAGATGTAAAATTCTCTTCAAAGTATTTTATTAAAGAATTGTGTCAGACAGCTTGAAACACAATACTGGTCATAGGGTGTATACACCTGCATTGGTAAAATGATAATGACAATGACCCCGTTCTGAGTTTTTCAGTATATTATATAGTGGTCCAATAGTGGTCCAGTAGCCCTGCCTTTCTTTCACTCTGTACTATCCCAATGCTCAGCAGACTCCTGCCTTTAGGCCCCTTAGCTCCTTCTCATAACTCATGACAACCTGGTGATGCTGTGACTTTATCTCTATAACATTCCAAGTTGGTACATAAATCCTCCCATGGGTGGTAAAACTCAGTGTCTTTGTTCTCTAACACATCATACAACTATTTTGCTATCCTTACCAAGGACACCCTTATCTCCTCCAGGCCCAGCTATGGACCTACACATTCATGTTCAAGCAACAGAGAGACAACTTTATTTATGTAGACATTAAAAACATACCATATAAAAGATAATACTAATCTGTAAGATAAAACACTCAAAATTTCTCTACCATAATACAAATATGATTCTAATATGATGCCACCATGTACTTTCACTTATATTAGGGATACAAATATGGGTAACACTTTAGAATACTGTATCTTACTTACTGTATAACTAATAAGGAATTACTGCAGAATTAATTGTTAGTTCTTCATTAACACTCAAGTCACTACTATTAACTACTAAGAAATATGTGTTAACTAATCAGTAGGTCATAGCAGTTTTTAATTATGTTAAGTAACTATTAAGTAATCAGTAACTAATCAATTTAGTCATTCCTCCTGAAGAACTACGATTAAGTAACTACTAATTCCGCTTCAGGAGGAATAACTATTAAGTAACTATTAATAAACTGTGATGCTCAGTATCCGGTTATGGCCTGTCTTCTTCTTTACTACTAATGTTAGTTGATTTACTTAGATGTATGCCTACTATACTGATTACATTCAGGTTAAAGTTTGAGCGCACACAGGTAATATCTGTGAGTTTTGTAATATCTCCCACTTTGTAAGAGAGATGGGACTGGGGGTTTCCAACTGTCAGCGGAGAGGTGCATCGCTATCGCATTTTAACAATGCGCTGTCGACCCTTAAACCAAACACTGTAGATACCACATTAATGAACTGTAAAAGTACAAGAAAGTTGCTTTTTTTGGTGGGGGAGGGGTTGTCTAAGGCTTAGTTGTTTAAGATAAAATAAAACTGGAGAACTGTTTCACTTTCTGTAAAATGTAACATCTTTGATTCTCCAATAAAAAAAAGAAAGAAAGAAAGTTGCGTATATTTTTTGTGTGTGTTTTTAATCAAGATATTTCACATCACTATTATAAAGTGATGACAAATGAATTCTGTATTCAAGGCAATGATCAAAGAATTACCACATCATTCTCAAAGAATTACCTTGAACCCATTGATAATTAATAAAGAATTACCACATCATTATCAAGTAATTACTAAGAACCTGGAACAGTATTCTAAAGTGAAAACAATGGGAACTACCACATAATTCTCAAATAATTACTTGATTAATGAACCCATTTGCGCCTGATTCTGCGCGCCGAAACATTACATCTAATGCTGGTGCATGCAGCATCAGGCGCAAATGGGTTAATAGTGGGTTTGAAGTAATTCTTTGAGAATTATGTGGTAATTCTTTATTGTCAATGGGTTCCCATTGTTTTCACTTTAGAATACTGTTCCAGGTTCTTAGTAATTCCTTGATAATGATGTGGTAATTCTACATTAATTATCAATGGGTTCAAAGTAATTATTTGATTGTTGCCTTAAAGAGTAACTAAACCCTAAACCAACTTTTTTTAGTTAATGATCTGAAAGAATGATGCTTTATTAGTGCTGTTCATTGATTTTAGTAAGTTTTTTGACATTTGGATATAAAGTGTTTCAATACTACAATATGGTGTAAAAACGTCTGAGTGCTGCCCTCTTCAGGTTGAACGGTGGCTACTGCAGTTGAATTTTTCTATTGGATGTTGCGTCCAAAAAAGAACTTGTGACGTAAGCAGGTTCAAGCTCACCACGCCCTTGTTAAGATCTCACCACACACTTGGTACGAGCTTAGTTCATCCCCTCTTTCTCCGTTGGGATCTGCCTACTTTTCTTGCATTTTTCAAATATTGCAATGGGTGGAGTCAGGCTCTGACCGGGGGTTTAGTTACGCTTTAAATACAGAATTCTTTGTCATCACTTTATAATAGTGATGTGAAATATCTTGAGTAAAAACAGACACACAAAATATATATATATATAAGGCCATAAACATACCTGAGGTATTGGCAGGTCATGGCTCCATCTAAGTAAATCAACTAACATTAGTAGTGAAGAAGACAGGCCATAACCGGATACTGAGCATCACAGTTCATTAATAGTTACTTAATAGTTATTCCTCCTGAAGCGAAATTAGTAGTTACTTAATCGTAGTTCTTCAGGAGGCATGACTGAATTTATTAGTTACTGATTACTTAATAGTTACTTAACATAATTAAAAAACGCTATGACATACTGATTAATTAACACATATTCCTTAGTAGTTAATAGTAGTGACTTGAGTGTTAATGAAGAACTAACAATTAATTCTGCAGTAATTCCTTATTAGTTATACAGTAAGTAAGATACAGTATTCTAAAGTGTTACCCAAATATGCTTCTAATATGATGACACCATGTACTTTCACTTATATTAGGGACACAAATATGCTTCTAATATGATGACACCATGTACTTTCACTTATATTAGTGGCACAACTATGTTTTTTATACAGCCTGCACATATATTTGTACTCATTCTACAGAACACACAATTCCAAGTCTTTTCAAATACAAACTTTACTGCATTTTTTTCAGCACAGACTTGACAAGTACAAACAAGTACAAACTTTTCAAGTAAAAACTTTAACTTCATTTAACATCAACATCAGACTTTATTTTCTTTTTAAAGCCTTTTCAAATCGCTCACTTTTTTCCCTCAGTATTACATTTTCAAACTTCTAGGCACATTTAAAACATTCCCAAACTCACTCGCTGGGGAAAAACACACTCATTTTTAGTTAACATTTTTCCTGGACATTGCCAGTCTTAGCTCTGCCATCTTCCCATTCAGGTCTGTTCCAATCTGGCCAGCCGAAACGAGTGCTTTGACATAACTGCATCTGAGAAGGTACATTTTAAAGAAAAAGTTTTAGGTATAAAGCAGACAAAACACTGGTGGATAAACTTATCACAAAGATAAAAAAAAACTTTATTGCAGTTTCTTCTAGTGCAAGTCAGTAAAATTAAGTGACAAAATACGTGAATAGGCAAGTATGGCCACACTTAGTGCAAGCATGGCGGCCAGTTTTGCACCAATTTAATTTGCAGGCGAGATAGGGTCATAGTGCCAAACTGTGATAGTGATGTGGCTCCGGCTTCTACAGACTTTTTTGCTTTTTTTGTGAAAATTTTTTGGATAATTCTGCGGAATGATTTTAAATATTTAAAAATATATATAAGAGAATTTAAGCCGTAAATATTACAAAATTGCATCTAAAATAATTACTTTTTAAAGGCTTACAATGAAAATGAAAACACCAAACCAAACAAGTGCTCTGAATTAAATTGGACCAACACGAACCAGATAGATAGAATTATAGTTTGTATATAAAATTACATACATTATTGTTTATAGTGTTATAGCAGAATAAAAAGCTTGTGTTAAAGAGACATTCCACTTTTTTTGAAAATATGCAAAATGTTCAGCTCCCCTGAGTTAAACATTTGATTCTTACCGAGAAAATATACTCTCAAACTGGCGTAATAATCAGTGACTTTGCTGATGTAACATGGCTGCAGCAGGTGTAGTGATATTACACACTGCCCGAAAATAGTCCCCTTCGTTACTTTCAATGGCTGGGGACTATTTTCGGGCAGTGCGTAATATCACTACGCCTGCTGCAGCCATGTTACATCAGCAAAGTCACTGATTATTACGCCAGAATGAGAGTATAGTTCTAACCATATCTGCCTAGAAAATAACAACTTTTAATTTCCGTCAGTCTTAGTACACAATTTAATTACAGAACAGTCACGTTTTAAATAGGAAAATCTTTGGTTATTTTTTAGCACAATGCTAATGGTCTGATCAGATTCAATGGATTGGATTGAATCAAATATTTAACTCTAGGGGAGCTGGAAAATGAGCATATTTTCAAAAAAAGTGGAATGTCCCTTTAATACATTTTCGTTGTGAAATTAGCATGTATGAAGAATTTCATCATCTTTTTTACAACGCAATGTAAACCAAGGCTTTGAACCGGTTCAAGGAACAAAAAAACGAAAACCAGAAACTTTTGATGTTCCCTTTCAGTCGGTCACTACGACGTCACGTCGTGACCGACGAATTGGGAACTCGCTTAGAGAGACCAATCTGCTTCGTTTACTACTAAAACGCCAATGAACTTGGCATTGAGATATTTGCATAATGCTGGCGCCGCCCCGCCAGGTGCCTTTATAAGCAGCAGGTGCAAATAGGGAAATTAGCTTTTTCGCTTCGAAAGCCGGCTTTATCTGCTACTGAGAAGCTACTCTCTGCTCTTCTGGGAACGGTTGCTGAAGTTGATTGACAAGCAGTACTAACACAGCGGACGCTCGCAGTATTCCACGGCTCTGCATCTTTTTTGTTTTGAGTTTAGTGTGTGCGTTGCCTTCCCTGTGCGCATCATCAGCTGAGCACCTAAAGAGTGATTTCCCTAAAAGAGTGATACGTGAGAGCTCTGTGTCTTTTTAAAGGCAGCCACTCTCTCGTATATGCGGAGATCAGCGTCCTTTTCAGGATAGCTTTTCGCCCGTGCGATCTTGGATGCGAGAAGTATAAGGGTTCCAGTGACGGTCACGAGCGCTGTCTTCGTGCTCAGGCATCGAGCACTCCGGGGCTGCGTTCGTGGAGAGTTTCTGTTCTCTCTGTGAGAGCATAACCCTCTTGGATTGCGGAGACGACTGTCGTTTCTACGGGAACGCTGTCCGCGCCTTGCAGTGCTGACGCCGCCATGGTGCGGCTGTCAAGCGCTCGCAGGGCGCCCTTCGCGTCACTACGCTGAGTAGGACGGAGGATGCGTCCTCCACCTACCGGCCTTCTCATCCTCAGCCGGTTGAGGCTCCGGTGGAGACTGCAGAGTCGTGTTCTACGATGTCTGCCGAATCCATTGGACCTCCTTCTGGTCCCGTCACTTCTGCAGCATCAGAGGGGTGTCCATTTTTCCTCCGAGGCAGAGTCGTTCCGGAGATGGCGGCCGTGCCCTTCCGAGCGGCGGAGACGGTAGAGTTGGAAAGGTTAACCCCTCTCCGCCCGAACCGTCCCGCCCACATGATTGGTACTTCGGAGCTGCTCGGGCCTCTCGGTCCTCTCCTCCTGTGCCTTTCTTTCCCGATGGCACGAAGAGCTGACGTGATTTGCGGCCGTCCGGCCGTTCAGCTTTCACCCCTCACCTCCCTCACCAACGGAGCCGCTAAGGGCGGGGACCCCTTCAGTGGAGCGGGATGCGTTCCTGGAGGGACCACCCAACCCTTCCCTCCCGTGTTTGTAGACAGTCGTCCGGTTACGGGCGCTGTCCGTCAGGCATGCGGAGACGCGGCTTCAGCCCTGCACGCAATAACGTTGCTACAGGTTCACCGAGGATTTACGAGGGAGGCCGCGACCTTCAGTCGTGCGATGTCCACCACAGTGGTTCAAGATCGCCACCTTTGGCTGTGTCTGGCTGACATGACGGACGCAGGCGAGAACAACTTCTTGAATGCTCCTGTCTCACAGACCGGCCTCTTCGGCGAGGCCGTGGAGTCGTACAGCTCCGCTGCGCAGACTGAGGCGATCTCCTAGGTCATGCCCCGGCGAAGGAAAGCTGCCCTTGGTCCACCACGCCGGCTCCTCAGTCTGCCCTCGCCGCCGGCGTCCTGCGGCGACCACCTCCGTTCCCCTCCTCGGACCCCATCTCGGCAGCGCAGGGGAACCGGTCGTCAGCAGCTCGCCCCGCCCGCTTAGCCGCTTCCCGTGAAATTCGGGAGTTTAAGTGGCCAGTGAAGGGCGACCCGGACTGGCAGAGGATCACTCTTCAGGAGATGGAGCTCCTTCCCCCGATAGAGGGTCGGGTGGAAAATCCTTGGTTTGCATATGTTCCACCGGCTGTTCGGCCGGTACCCACTTAACCACACATAAGAGTGCATTCCTCTTCCCTCTCTAGGTCTCCGGAGGATCGAAAGAGCCGTGAGCGGGTACACACCAGCTCCCCTACCTCTCCTCTATCGCCAGCGGGTGACCTGAGGAGTCCGAGCTCTCCGCTGAGGAGACCGGACCACCAGCACCCTCATCGGAGTCTGCGCTCTCCGTAGAGGAGACCAGACGACCGTTACCCTCAGCGGGCTCAGGTCAGTGTCACACACACATACTGTAGATGTTTATGCTGTCACAGCAGACGCACCGGCAGTCCCACCTGTCTCGGTTCGCTGCCCCACCGCGGGTACTTCGGTAGTGTCGTTATTTCTCCTCGTACGGTGCCTGGGTGCTTGGCTTCAGTTCCCAGCCCGTTTCGTTGGGTTTTACGCACGATCCGCCTCGGTTACGAATCCGGCACACCCCCAAAATTCGGGCTTTCGTTTCACTGTTGTGAAAGCGTCCGATGCACATGTACTGCGTGCAAAAGTCGATATCCTGTTGGCGAAGGATGTTCGAGCCGGTCCCTCTTACCGAGATGATGATGATGATAGGGTTTTTCCAGCCTTTATCTCATAGTACCCAAAATACGCGGCGGGTTACGATCGATTTGATTTACGCACCGGCTCTACGAAGGTGTTCTTTTTGGATGATAACGCCGAGGCTCGTATTTCAATATTCAGATCGGTTTGCAGCCTTAGACCTGTAAGACATGTACTTTATGTGTCCATCTCCCCTCGCTTTAGACCGTTTTTCGCTCTGCGTCGTGGGGTGGGCATATTAATACTAAGTACACCATTCGAGCTGTCTCTCTCTCTCCGTGTCTCCATGTGCTAGTCACGGCATTAAAATGTCAGAGAGAGAGCGTTGTTCGCATTCTGCTTTTTTCTACGTCGACTTATAATAGCCCGTTCTTGGCAGACGTGCGCGAACACAGAGAGTTAATGCTTCGGCATCTCGCTCGTTTAAGTCTTCAGGTCGACTGGGAAAGAGCAACTTTGCCCCGTGCAGAGGATCCTTTTTCTCAGTATGGAAATAAGACTCGGTCGACTAATTGGCGTGTTTAACAAGAGCGCGCAACCAGTCAGTTCTGACTTGCCTCGGTTTATTTCGAGGGAAGTACGCGGTCCCTCTGAAACAATTTCAGAAGCTCCTGGACATATGACAGCATGCTGCGGCTGTGACGCCGCCCGAGCTGCTTCATATGAGACCGCTTCAGCATTGGCTTACGATCGAGTCTCGAGGAGAGCGTGGCACACCGACATACACCGTGTAAACATTGCACCTGCGTGTCATTTCAATTTTTCCCTGTGGTAGACCCGGCATTTCCGATAGAAGATATGCCCCTGAGGGGTCTCCTGGCATTCTGTATATTGCAATGCCCTCAGCACGGGATGATCAGCCACGTATGACGGGCTTGCAGTCTCAGGGGTGTGCATAGCACCCCAACTGCCGCGAGCGGTGCGCTGTATATCTGGGACTTGTACGCTCCGCTATGGAGATGCGAGGGAAGGATGTATTAGCCGACACCAATAACAGTGCGACTGTTGCGTTATTTACCGTTAAGGCGGTTTTGCGCTCTCGTCACCTGTCGCATCTCGCTCGTCATCTCCTCCTTTGGAGTCAGAAGCATCTGAGGTCCCTTCGTGCCATTTACATCCCGGGTTCGCTCAATACAGCGGCAGACGCGTTCCCGAGCTGCGCCCCCGGCGAATGGCGACTCCACCTCCAGACGGTCCAGCTAATTTGGAAGAAGTTCGGTTGTGCGTAGATAGATCTGTTTGCGTCGCCGGACGATACCCACTGTCGCCTATTTTATTCACTAACCGAGGGCAGCCTCGGCGTGGATGCGTTGGCACACAGCTGGCCGCGGGGGGTGCGTAAATACGCATTCCTTCCAGTGAGCTTTATTGCACAGACACTGTGCAAAGTCAGGCAGGACGAGGAGAGCCTTTTATTAGTCGCCCCGTACTGGGCTACCAAGAATTGGTTTTCAGAGTTAATGCTCCTCGCGACAGCCCCTCCCTGACGATTTCCCCTGAGGAAAAACTTATTTCTCAAGGAAGGGGCACATTATGGCACCCGCGCCCCGACCTGTGGGATTTCCATGTATGGTCGTTGAGCGCGCGCAAGGTTTAGGTGATTTATCGCAAGCGGTATCTAACACCATCGACGCGGTTCGAGCACCGTCCACAAGACGGGCTTACGCGCTTACAGAAACCTTTTTCGTCACCCGGTGCTCTTCACAACGCGAGGACCCCAGAGAATGCCCATTAACATTGTGCTTTTATATCTTTAACATAGGTTAGATGGTAGGCTGTCCCTCCGCCATTAAAGTTGATATCGCCGCTATTTCTGCTCATCACTCACTTATCAACGACAGATCAGTTGGCCAGCATGATTTAATTATTACATTTTAAGAGGCGCTCGCAGGCTAAACCCCTCGCGCCCTCCCTCTTTCCTCCTGAGACCTGTCCATGGTGCTGAAGCCTTCAGGTCTCCCTTTTGAGCCTTTGCAGTCTACGAGTCTGATGTTTTTATCAATGAAAACTCTGACCCTGATAGCATTGGCCTCCATGAAGAGAGTAGGGGATTTACATGCATTCTCTGTTGACGATTCGTGCTTTTAGTTTGGTCCTGCTGTCTCACTGAGACCCAGACCAGGCTATGTGCCCAAAGTTCCCACCACTCCCTTCAGAGATAAGGTGGTGAGCTTGCAAGCGCTGCCCCCGGAGGACGCAGACCCAACCATGGCTTTGTTGTGCCCCGTACGCGCACTGCGACTCTACGTGGTTCGCACGCAAAGCCTCAGGACCTCAGACCAGCTCTTTGTTTGTTATGGTGGCCAGCAGAAAGGGAAAGCTGTCACTAAGCAGAGGATGTCTCATTGGATAGTTGATACTGTCGCCCTGGCTTATAATCTTCAGGGTATTCCTTGCCCCTTTAATTTGAGAGCGCACTCCACACGGAGTGCTGCCTCATCTTGGGCTTTAGCTCGTGGTTCCTCGCTAACAGACATCTGTAGAGCTCCTGGTTGGGCGACACCTAATACGTTCACTAGATTTTACAGTGTTCGTATCGAGCCTGTATCCTCTCGTGTTCTTTCCTCACCAGGGAGGGCACGGAGAACAGACTCGCAGGTCGGCTTGCAGCCTCCAACTGATGCTTCATAACTGTGTCAGTATGGAAGGCCTTCAGAACAAAAATGCGTAATGGTTTGAATTGTTCTTCCTCCGCTGCCTTGGCAGCCTTTGTTGCGGAGCATTGGCTGTCAGCCTTTCACTAGCTGTATCCTCGCGAACCTACGTGTCTGGCTCGGGCTCCACATTGTGTCCCACCGGGTTCCTTTGTGAGTATTATTCCGTGGGGTTAATCCTACCAGCCCACGTTTCCCTTAGCAGAGCACTGCTTTGCTTACACAGCCACGGCTGTCATTTTTACCTCAACTACGGTTGACTTTCGCCCACCAATAGCCCTTAATGGGGCGGTGGCTTCCGCAGCGTCCCTATACCGCTCAGATAGGGCGCTTCCCAGTCGCTGGCACTACTGTGGGGTTAAAGGAACATCTAGTGCCCGGCCTTCTGCCTTAAAACCTAATTCTCCTTCTCCTTAAGTGGAACCGGAGGGCTTTACGCAGACACTGGAAGAGGTCAGCCCTCAGTGGCGTTTTGGTAGGGATTCCCAATTCGTCGGTCACGACGTGACGTCGTAGTGACCGACTGAAAGGGAACGTCTCGGTTACGGATGTAACCCTCGTTCCCTGAAGGAGGGAACGGAGACGTCACGTCCCGTCGCCACAGGGCTGCTCCCTGCTGTTTATCGACCGGTCACTTTCTCCCGGCTTTCTCAGCGAAAAGAAGCTATTTTCCCTATTTGCACCTGCTGCTTATAAAGGCACCTGGCGGGGCGGCGCCAGCATTATGCAAATATCTCAATGCCAAGTTCATTGGCGTTTTAGTAGTAAACGAAGCAGATTGGTCTCTCTAAGCGAGTTCCCAATTCGTCGGTCACTACGTGACGTCTCCGTTCCCTCCTTCAGGGAACGAGGGTTACATCCGTAACCGAGACGTTTTGCAAGGACCAGAAACGAAACCAGAAACTTTCCAAAAATATATGTTCCAGAACAGAACCATTAATTGAAAATAATGGTAACCAGTTAATAACGTTATTTTTTCAGTTCTTTGACAAGATTTCTGTGCAATTTGACTCTGTGAAGTTCACTTCCGGTCATCGTTGACTCAGAGAAATGAGAAGCTTGCCACCAGCAGGTACCAAGCCCAAGTCTCTAATGCTCAATCATAAGAGGTAAATATTAGGGCTGGGTACCAAACGTCGATACTTTTATGGTATCGAATGAAAAACTCAGATACTTGAAGTATCGAAAAATTATTTATCTTTCTGTGCCAAATGTCACTTCCAAAAAGCCAAGCGGCTGTGTCTGTGTGAGCCTGTAATTGCATGTAAGGACCTAAAGCGCTGGTGATTGTCTGTCCATCACCACGTGACGGGGAGGATTTCTGAAAATATTCGCAGTCACTCAACAACACAAGTGTAGAAAGGATGCAATATGAGAAATATACAGAAAGCCTTTGTGACATTTGTCTTAGAATTAGCGCAAGTATGGCCGTGTTGTCTCCGTGAAAGGCACGTCAACCAAAACGGCGCTTCTCCTAAAGTGAAGAGGGGTTTCAATTTAAAGCACGTGCGCAGCCTGTGTCTCTGCTCGCGCGCGTCTCCCACAACAGTCTCTCGACAAGGTGTTTAAACTTGACCCACACGCGCAGCTTCTGTCTCTCAATGCTTATGAAATGCTCGCGCCTGTCTCTCCGCATCGCAAAGCCTTCATGCCCTCATCTCCCAAAACGGACGATGCGTTTAAACCTTTAAAGCGTTTAAAATGCGTTTTACAGTCTATGGCAGGGGTCGGCAACAGGCGGCCCGCGGGCCAAAAGTGGCCCGCCAGTAATATTTTCTGGCCCGTCGGATTAATTTGAAATCAGTTTTTTTTTTATCACACTTTTTTATTTTGAAATAACAGTTTACAAAAATGGCCCCGTATATCATTCCTTCATTCGTTTTTTCAAATCAAAACAAAAAAAAGAAAGAAAGAAAAACGTTTTTCTATTATTTATTTCCTGAACTAAAATCAAACGACTCGTTTTCTGAATGTGCGCTCAGATCAAAAATAACAAAAATGAATGAAAACGGGTTCGGACAAATTTTAATTGAACACCTTAGCAGACATATACCAATGAAATAAATTTAAACAGATCAGGTACTAACAGATTACATTTTAATAAGGGTTTTAATAAGGGTTTGAATAGAAACCTTTCCGGTAAGTCTCATTCGCTTACAGTCCGACTTTTGAACTTTTTTCATTATTATTTATTCGCGTATAACACACTGACAAATAATATGTATAACCTGATAAAAAAATATTTGCGTCGTGGACAAGTTGCCACCGGCTCGCAAGAATGTCCTAAAAAAAATGCGTATAATAGCTAGTTTAATCTTAACCGGCCGCTCTTTCTCGTTCTCTTTCTCTACCAGCGCATCCGCGATCATAACTGTCATTAGATTTTGAACATACTTCTAAAACACAATCAATCAAATAATTGCAGAGGTTTGACTTCATGAATCATTTGCAAATTTACCTCGTAAATCATGTCAATGCGTCACGCGTGAAGACGTTAAACTCCGTGACATTGCAAATTACTGAAAAGTAATTGCAGGCATTTAGAAACCACTACACAAAATATGATAAAATAAACTCTTTTACTGCAGTAATATTTTAACTATTACACTTTTAACGTAGATTTTAAAGGAATCTACTGTTCTGTTCTGTTACTTGAACTTGGGGCTCGAGCCCGACCTTAGGTTCGACAGCAAGTCAAGTTCGTTTACCGTTAATTATTAAGGCTAAATGGGCAGGTAAATTCGTTAAAAAATGAAAGTAATCCGCCAAAATATGGTTTTACATGTCTATTAAAATAAAGCCATTATTAATTTTCCTAACGCATAGTTCTTTGATCTTTACCTCCTTTTAAAAATAAATTTGGCAAAGGAGGATTTTCAGCAATTTGTTTGAACAGCAACTCTGCAACCAATGGTTTCGGTTTGAGTGAGAGGCTTTGTCCTATTTAATTTATTATTTATATTTCATTATTTTTTATCATTTTTTCTCTGCTAACAATACAATGTTAAAATAATATTTATATTGGCACGAACACAATTTTTGTATAACATATATATAATTGTTATAGGCTACTTCATCTCTCTTTTTTCGTTAGAGACATTGAATTTGAGATTCTGGGAACGAGATCTAACGTTAAGTTTTGCGGACCCGTCAGGTCGGGAAATAAAGCGGGTGAACACAGAGTGTATTTTAAGCGGTTTACTGAATAGAACCTTGTCGGAGCTGGACAAAAAGCGGAGACCTCCTTAAACCTTAGGTGTGTATGTGTGTGTCCCGGATAAATATTAATAAAAAAAGGAATACAGTTCAAAAGTCGGACTGTAAGAGTCTTTCATGAGAGCATAAATGCCTGTAATGTTACCACTAATAGTACTTGATCTGTTTAAAATGATTTCATTTATATATTATGCCTATAAAGGTGTTAAATAAAAAAATTGTCTAATCCAGTAATTATTTTTTTTTTCTGAGCACACAATCAGAAAACCCGTGGTGGTTAATTTTTTCATTTTTGTTTTTAATTTAAAAAACGATTGAACGAATGATACACAGACCCATAACCATGTTTTTAGCCATTTTTAATGCCGTCTTTCGTATTTTAAATAGGAAATAAAGACAATGTTTCTTGACAAAAGATCAGATAGCCTATACTAGGCTAATTCAAAATAAGACGTAAGTGTGCCAACAGCAGTTGGCCCGCCATCTACTGGCTAAAAAAAATATTGGCCCGCGGCCAAAGTTACTTGCCGACCCCTGGTCTATGGTTTAAACTTAATGCACACGCAGCAGCCCAACACTGCTTACAAAGCCTGGCTCGTTGTTTAAAACAAACTAAATTTAACTGGTTTGCTAATTTCACTTGAATGAAATGACATTGAACGCATTTTCTAATCATTTTAAAAATCCCAAATGTATTTAATATTTTGATATATGAAGTTGAGTATTGTTTACAAAAAACACACATGCATACAAATCTTCCAAGTAAAACTCAAGTCACCCATTTAATATTGTAACTTTTTGTCAAAGTTGCAGATATAATGAACCCACTAATTTAAATACTGTTAGTCCAAGCTAAAGACCATTTTTCATTTCATACAATAAAATAGTGTTAATTCTTAAATTCTTTATTTTTGTCCTTATTTTCATGAAAAAAACTGTGTGTACAAGTGTGTATGCTGGCGCACCCCATATCCAAAACGCACAACCAGTTTTATTAATAATAATTAATAAAAGTTGTATGTTTAATGCATTTTTGTTAAGGTTTCAATAGATTTTTTATCATATGGTATCGGGAAAAGTGTCGTTAAGAACCGGTATCGAAACGGAGGTATCGAAACTGGCAGCGGATCGAAATATTTTAAACAATACCCAGCCCTAGTAAATATTGTAGGCTACCAAGTATCTCAAGATTTTTTTTTTTTTTATACTAATTAGTGGTGTAACGGATCGCAGTTATTCAGTGATCTGTACAGATCACGACCCACAGTTCGGCTCGCATGCGATTTGCGGAATAATATGCAAATTTAAATAGGGTGAAAGTTGGTGATACACAGACCCACGTGTTTCAAAGGCTTGCAAATGTTAACACTTAAGTGATTTTAAACAATTTAACCGCAAAAAGGCGCAAAAATAAAAAAATTCTGTACACACAGACGCACATGTATTTGAATGTGTCCGGCCCAACTCCAATTAGGGCTGTCACTTTTTATTCGATATTCGAATATGCATTCGAACATGACGTGAAATATCCGTATTCGATATATAAATAAACCATCCGTTTTTTTAAATACCATGTGTAGCGCATTTTTTTAAGTAACACCTCGTAATAGGAAGGAGGCTGAGAGTGAGACCGACGACGGCAACTGTGCGCAAGAGAGGGAATCAAATTGGACCAACATGAACCTAATGTGCATGTCAAGATGGAACTATAGTTTGTATATAAAATGACATATTATTGTTTATATTAAATATTATAGCAGAATAAAAAGCTTGTGCTAATACGTTCACATTATGAAATTAGCATGTATGAAGATAATTTCATCATTTTTACAACGCAATGTAAACTTTATATTAAACAACAACAGCATTTGTCTTGTAAACGGATTTGAAATGATCATGTGCTGACTGTCGCACGTCACATAGACAACAGAGTCAAGTGAGATCTGCTTTACTTAGCAGTAAATACATTTTTTTCTCAAATATCAAAGGGTTTGTGCACTCTATCATTAAAACAGGTCAAGCAAACATCACGCGCAGGGTTAATGTACTTGTCAATGACGGCTCACAAACGCGTGGGATAGGCTATGTATGTGTGCTTGTTGTCAAAGATATTACTTCTCACAAACACGCTCAAGCCTGGGATATGTTTGCTTGTCAATGACGCGCATTAAGTCCGCAAAGTTTTCTGCCAAAATCTGCGGTGCGAATTCCGTTTGGGCTTCCTGCTGCAGTTTAAGTTATTGTCTGTACCTGTTCTGAATAGGTTTTTTTTCATATAAGTTGTTATTCATAAGTTTATAACCTGCTGTTTCAAAAGTAAAAAATATAATTTAGACAGTCCTGTTTATGACTGTCACTGTTAATAAATTTGTGATTGAATCTCTATTATAGTGGGGTTTTTTTTTTTTTGCGCGGGGGGCACCTAGATATTAGAATACATTCAGATACATTGCATGATATTCGATATCCGTTCGAATTTGATTTCTCTCAAAAGTGACAGCCCTAACTCCAATCAAACATGATTATCCCTATGCCCTTCAAAGACAGAACTCTTGATGTATAAAATAAATTTGGCGAATAAAGCACTGAAAAACATCATAATTTTCACTTTATGTGGAGCGACTGTTTATGCAGCATCTTCTTCCCGAAGCGCCCGTTCTCCGTCTGTGTGTGTGCGCGTGTGTTTAAGTGCACTCAACAAATGTAGGCATGTCAGTTATGTCGCTTACATAATTTAGCCTTTTTAATGTTCGATGACAAGATAGAGACTTAACTTATTAGTCTACATAATTTTTCTTAAGTTTAATGTCCTAATGATCAGCCTACTTATTTTTATGTCCCACAGCTGACATGGAACGTTATTAACCGGTCCGGGAACTTTATTTTTTGTTCTAACCTGTTCAGGGACGTCAACTTTAGGGTTGAAGCAAAAACCGGAAACATTAAAATACTGTTTCTGTTCGGAATGAACCAATTGGGAAAAATTTAGGTTCAAAGCCCTGATGTAAACTTTATATTAAACAACAACAGCATTTGTCTTGTAAACTGATTTAAAATGATCACGTGCTGACTGTCGCATGTCACATAGACGACAGAGCGAAGTAAGATCTGCTTAACTCAGCGGTAAGTTTTATTTCTCAAATATCAATGGTTTGTGCTCTCTATCATTAAAAACAGTCAAGCAAGCAGCACGCGCAGGGTTAATGTATATGCACGCGCAAATACATAGTAGGGCTGGGCAAAAAAATTTGATTTTCAGATTAATTGTTTTTTAAAACCTGGTCGATTCAGAATCGATTCTCAAAGAGCAGAATCGATTTTTTTTCTTTCATATTTATTTCTGCAAACATTGAACGAAAGATTAACGTTAATCGAATTACTAGTCTTCTTCAGTAGATGTCACCCTCTTTTTTGCCTTGCGTGATATTATCAAGGAGCGAGAGGCGAACCTGTCATTCATTCATTCAGTGCTTAAAATGGCGGTTTCAGGTGCTTCATCGATTTTATTAATTACCCACTTGTAACCTGCAGTTCACTGTTCTTTTTATTAATATAGTATTTGTATTAAATCTGTATTCATTGAGTTAAATCGAGAATCGAGTATAAAAACCGGCCCAAGAACCGGAAAAATGAACCGAGAATCGAATCGATTTGATAGCTTGTGAATCGAAATCGAATCGATCTGGAAAATCTGAATCGATACCCAGCCCTAATACATAGGCTATGTATGTGTGCTTGTTTTCAGTGACGATTACTTTTCAGAAACACGCTCAAGCGCGGGATATGTGTGCTTGATTTTTCTCAAAAGTGAAAGCCCTAATAAGAAGATCCTTTATAAAGACAGTACATACAGAGAGGAGCCATCTTAGAAAACAGCCTCGATAAGTCGAGCAACGAATGTCGTGCTATATACATTTGACACCCTTATAATCCCTCCCACTCTGAAGTGTTGCTAAACTCAAAAGGAAAAGCTAACCAAGCCAAAGTAAAGTGAGCTGACTCGACCTTACCTGTTGGGTACTATGCAATGGAAAAGCGCCTTTAGGGTGCAAAACCAGGGTTAAAATGACGTGCTGTCTCTGATATATTATATATAACTACAATATAAAAACGTAAGATTTACATTACCATAACATCTTCACTCTGAAGAGTCGCTCAGTTTCTTCTAACTCAGTCAAGTCTTTTAGAGAGAGTGATAGAGGTAATGTGATTAGTAGCTACTGAATACACTACAGTTTATAGATTTAGTACATTACTTAATTACTTGCCATTTACCTTTCATTATGTAGCGTGACTGGATAATCCATCCATTCGCTGACCTTTATTAAAAAATACAAAGATAAACTTAATTAAAACTGCAAGCAGTGATGGAAGGGCCCTCGCACACCTGACACCGCCACGCCGTGGCATGAGAAGAATTAAAGGGAACAGTAGTAAATAGGCATTTAAGCATGTAAACATAGGTGAACCATTTAAAAGTGTAGTATAATGTGCCACATTTCCTGTTGCTAATTACAAATGACAGCGAGGTAGCATCGTGTAAGATAGCATGAGAGAGAGAGAGTGAGTGAGCGAGTGAGTGTGTGTGTGTATAAGTGACTACATGTAAATATTGGCACGTAGATGTGTTCTGTCCAGGACTCTTATCAATCATGTGAAGTTTGGGACAAATCCGACATTGCATTATCATTGTAAACATGTTACTTCCTGTTACCAGCTGGTGGCGCTATGACCGTAACTGACTATTGGCATCATAAGTGACTATCAGTGATGGGAGTAACGCGTTACTGTAACTCCACTATTTTTTTAAATCAAGTAACGCAATTACAATTACTGAAATTTAAATGAGTTCGTTACGCGCGTTACTCTATTTTGTAAAAAATAGACAAGACATATCTGACGTCGCAGGACTGTAGTTGGCAGCGCAATGATTCATTACACTTCATCATAGCTGACAGTGCATATAGAATGAACATGAAAAATCTAAACGGGACAACATACCTTTGTTTAAAAATTGTGCGCAAGTCATAATCCATCCGGTCTCATGTTTGTAAATTATCTTCACCAAGCAATCGCAGTATGACATCAACTTGCATTTGTAGTCCACAAAGGTAATAAATCTAAGAAATGATCATATATTCTTAAATGTTTACATCGGCTTCATGGAAGAGAACGATCCGCGATTGTTGTTTCCACTAAAATATTCACACTGCGGTGTACACCCGTGTTAAAACTCCATAGTATGTGTGAGCTTGCTTTTAGTTTTAGTTTCAGTCTCTCCGTATCCGAACAAAAAATCCACTCGCTCTGTGTCCATCTGACAAAACAATCCACTCGCTCTGTGTCCGTCCGACAAAACAATCCACGTAGCCTACTCCGTTTTCTGAATAAATATCTTCCTTTAATCCTGTGTATAATTTAAATCCAACAGAAAACAAACAATATATGACCAAAGAGCGCAGTCCCTGTGGCAAGCTTCACAAGCTGTGTTCCAATTCAAGTGCTGCACCCTACTAAGCATGCAATAAAAGGTGAGCACTTGCCCATTCAAGGCGCTCAGAAGTTCGCGAAGAGAACTGAAATGAGACGGTCTAACCTTCGGAGGACCCATAATTTGCCTCATCTGCTGCACACGGATCGTGCCTGTCAGCAGGACACAGCGGAGACGTTTCTAACTTATTAAAATAAATATGAAATCAGAAAAATTATAATTTATTTTAGAAAATTTGACATGTTGACACAATTGTCTCCAAATTTTTACAGAGACACTACACAATTTTAACACATTTTATATTTTTGTAAACATGCAGAATATTTGTCTAAATGGTCTAAATGATATACATAAATAAACTAATTTTAAATATTAAGATAATTTCTAACAAAAATATTCAAAGGTTGAATCTAAAGCAAAATAGGCTCCTACAGTATGTGAAATATTAGAGTCTTACGTGTAAAATAGCCCATCCATATCATTTTACTGTTTGACTGTTCAGTACTGTTCATATTTACATTTAAAAAGCAGACATAAAAGTAACTTAAAAGTTACTTTTCTAAGTAACTAATTACTTTTGATATACAGTAACCGGTAGAGTAATTCAGTTACTTTTAAAAGAAGTAATTAGTAACTGTAACTAATTACAAATTTTTTAGTAACTTGCCCAACACTGGTGACTATTGACATGTAGATGTGTTCAGTCCAGGACTCTTATTAATCATGTGAAGTTAGGGAAAGATCGGACATTGCATAATCAGTGTAAACATGTCACTTCCTGTTGTCAGCTGGTGGCGCTATAACCATAAGTGACTATTGACATGTAGATGTGTTCAGTCCAGGACTCTTATTAATCATGTGAAGTTTGGGACAGATCAGACATTGCATAATCAGTGTAAACATGTCACTTCCTGTTGTCAGCTGGTGGGGCTATAACCATAAGTGACTATTGACATGTAGATGTGTTCAGTCCAGGACTCTTATTAATCATGTGAAGTTTGGGACAGATCAGACATTGGATAATCATTGTAAACATGTCACTTCCTGTTGTCAGCTGGTGGCGCTATAACCATAAGTGACTATTGACATGTAGATGTGTTCAGTCCAGGACTCTTATTAATCATGTGAAGTTTGGGACAGATCGGACATTGCATAATCAGTGTAAACATGTCACTTCCTGTTGCCAGCTGGTGGCGCTATAACCATAAGTGACTATTGACATGTAGATGTGTTCAGGTCAGGACTCTTAGCAATCATGTGAAGTTTGGGACAGATCGGACACTGTATGCCTGAGTTCCAGCAACCTGTTTCATAGCGAAACATCAAACTTTGGCTGGCCGAAATAGACACAAATTTTAATATAGAATCAAATCCTTCGCAATTTAGCATCACAAAGGCCTTAAGATGACACTCGCCAAATATGATGATGATCCGACGAAAACTGTAGGAGGAGTTAGTTAAAGTATGACTGCTGGAAATGAGAAAAACTGAGCCAAAATCTGAGAAATAATTTAAAATAGCTGACTTCCTGTTTGGTTTAGGGCATTGCATCAAGAGACTTTTTTGTAGGGCTTGTAATAATACATGAGCATACCGAAATTCGTACATGTAAGTTAAACACAGTCCAAGGGCTGCTTCATTCAATATTTGAATGTGGCGCTAAAACATGTTCTTTTAGGTTGCCAGCTGGTGGCGCTATGGCTATAAATGAAAATTGTTATGTAGATGTGTTCAGGTCAGGACTCTTAGCAATCATGTGAAATTTGGGACAGATCGGACATTGTATGCATGAGTTCCAGCAACTTCCTGTTTCATTGGAAAACATCAAACTTTGTCGGGCCAGAACCGACACAAATTTTTATGTAGAGTCAAATCCTTCGCAATTTAGCATCACAAAGGCCTTAAGATGAGAATCACCAAATATGAAGATGATCCGACGAAAACTGTAGGAGGAGTTAGTTAAAGTATGACGCCTGGAAATGACAAAAACTGCGCCCAAATCACAAAAATAACTCTGAATAGCTGACTTCCTGTTTGATTTACGGCTTCACTCCAAGAGACTTTTTTGTAGGTCTTGTCATGCTACAGAAGGGTACCGAATTTCGTAATTGTACGTCAAACACAGTCCGAGGGCTGCTTCGTTGAAAATTTGTAGGTGGCGCTATAGAGCCATTTTCCCACGCCTAATTCCAAAGCCTACACCACATGTAAATTTTCATCACTCTTGACATCTCTGCAAAATTTCATGAGTTTTCGAGTATGTTTAGGCCCTCTAAAGTCCCGCTGAAGTCGGAGAAGAAAAAGAAAAAAAAATAATTAAAACTGCAAGCAGTGATGGAAGGGCCCTCGCACACATGACACCGCCACGCCGTGGCATAAGAATTAAAGGGAACAGTAGTAAATAGGCAATTAAGCATGTAAACATAGGTGAACCATTTAAAAGTGTATGAGAGTATGAGTGACTACATGTAAATATTGGCACGTAGATGGGTTCAGTCCAGGACTCTTATTGATCATGTAAAATGTAGGGCAGATCTGACTTTGAATAATCAGTGTAAAACATGTTACTTCTTGTTGCCAGCAGGTGGCGCTATGGCCATAAGTGACTATTGGCATGTAGATGTGTTCAGTCCAGGACTCTTGTCAATTATGTAAAGTTTGGGACAGATCAGACATTGCATAATCATTGTAAACATGTCACTTCCTGTTGCCAGCTGGTGGCGCTATAACTATAAGTGACTATTGAGATGAAGATGTGTTCAGTTCAGGACTCTTATTAATCATGTGAAGTTAGGGAAAGATCGGACAATGCATAATCAGTGAAAACATGTCACTTCCTGTTGCCAGCTGGTGGCGCTATGACCATAAGTGACTATTGACATGTAGATGTGTTCAGTCCAGGACTCTTATTAATCATGTGAAGTTTGGGACAGGTCGGACATTGCATAATCAGTGTAAACATGTAACTTCCTGTTGCCAGCTGGTGGCGCTATAACCATAAGTGACTATTGACATGTAGATGTGTTAAGTCCAGGACTCCTAATAATCATGTAAAATGTAGGGCAGATCTGACTTTGAATAATCAGTGTAAAACATGTTACTTCTTGTTGCCAGCAGGTGGCGCTATGACCATAAGTGACTATTGGCATGTAGATGTGTTCAGTCCAGGACTCTTGTCAATTATGTAAAGTTTGGGACAGATCAGACATTGCATAATCATTGTAAACATGTCACTTCCTGTTGCCAGCTGGTGGCACTATAACTATAAGTGACTATTGACATGAAGATCTGTTCAGTTCAGGACTCTTATTAATCATGTGAAGTTAGGGAAAGATCGGACATTGCATAATCAGTGTAAACATGTCACTTCCTGTTGCCAGCTGGTGGCGCTATAACCATAAGTGACTATTGACATGTAGATGTGTTCAGTCCAGGACTCTTATTAATCATGTGAAGTTTGGAACAGATCAGACATTGCATAATCATTGTAAACATGTCACTTCCTGTTGCCAGCTGGTGGCGCTATAACCATAAGTGACTATTGACATGTAGATGTGTTCAGTCCAGGACTCTTATTAATCATGTGAAGTTTGGAACAGATCAGACATTGCATAATCATTGTAAACATGTCACTTCCTGTTGCCAGCTGGTGGCGCTATAACCATAAGTGACTATTGACATGAAGATGTGTTCAGTTCAGGACTCTTATTAATCATGTAAAATGTAGGGCAGTTCTGACTTTGAATAATTAGTGTAAAACATGTTACTTCTTGTTGCCAGCTGGTGGCGCTATAACCATAAGTGACTATTGACATGTAGATGTGTTAAGTCCAGGACTCTTATTAATCATGTGAAGTTAGGGAAAGATCGGACATTGCATAATCAGTGTAAACATGTCACTTCCTGTTGCCAGCTGGTGGCGCTATAACTATAAGTGACTATTGACATGAAGATGTGTTCAGTACAGGACTTTTATTAATCATGTGAAGTTTGGAACAGATCAGACATTGCATAATCATTGTAAACATGTCACTTCCTGTTGCCAGCTGGTGGCGCTATAACCATAAGTGACTATTGACATGTAGATGTGTTCAGTCCAGGACTCTTATTAATCATGTGAAGTTTGGGACAGATCGGACATTGCATAATCAGCGTAAACATGTCACTTCCTGTTGCCAGCTGGTGGCGCTATAACCATAAGTGACTATTGACATGTAGAGGTGTTCAGGTCAGGACTCTTAGCAATCATGTGAAGTTTGGGACAGATCGGACACTGTATGCCTGAGTTCCAGCAACCTGTTTCATAGCGAAACATCAAACTTTGGCTGGCCGAAACAGACACAAATTTTAATATAGAATCAAATCCTTCGCAATTTAGCATCACAAAGGCCTTAAGATGAGACTCGCCAAATATGATGATGATCCGACTAAAACTGTAGGAGGAGTTAGTTAAAGTATGACTGCTGGAAATGAGAAAAACTGAGCCAAAATCTGAGAAATAATTAAAAATAGCTGACTTCCTGTTTGGTGTAGGGCATTGCTCCAAGAGACTTTTTTGTAGGGCTTGTAATAATACATGAGCATACCGAAATTTGTACATGTAAGTTAAACACAGTCCAAGGGCTGCTGCATTGAATATTTGAAAGTGGCGCTAAAACATGTTCCTTCAGGTTGCCAGCTGGTGGCGCTATGGCTATAAATGAAAATTGTTATGTAGATGTGTTCAGGTCAGGACTCTTAGCAATCATGTGAAATTTGGGACAGATCGGACATTGTATGCATGAGTTCCAGCAACTTCCTGTTTTATTGGAAAACATCAAACTTTGTCGGGCCAGAACCGACACAAATTTTTACGTAGAGTCAAATCCTTCGCAATTTAGCATCACAAAGGCCTTAAGATGACACTCGCCAAATATGAAGATGATCCGACGAAAACTGTAGGAGGAGTTAGTTAAAGTATGACGCCTGGAAATGACAAAAACTGCGCCCAAATCACAAAAATAACTCAGAATAGCTCACTTCCTGTTTGGTTTACGGCTTCGCTCCAAGAGACTTTTTTGTAGGTCTTGTCATGCTACAGAAGCGTACCGAATTTCGTAATTGTACGTTAAACACAGTCCGAGGGCTGCTTCGTTGAAAATTTGTAGGTGGCGCTATAGAGCCATTTTCCCACGCCTAATTCCAAAGCCTACACCTCATGTAAATTTTCATCACTCTTGACATCTGTGCAAAATTTCATGAGTTTTCGAGTATGTTTAGGCCCTCTAAAGTCCCGCTGAAGTCGGAGAAGAAAAATAATAATAATAATTAAAACTGCAAGCAGTGATGGAAGGGCCCTCGCACGCATGTGCACCGCCACTCTATGGCCTTAGTAAAGCAATGAACCAGGGGGATTGAAATTTCAGTGGGTAAATATAAGCGGATATTCAAAGGAACTTTGAAGTGCCACACCTCCTTTGTGCAGCAGGTGGCGCTATGATTGTATTTGATTGTTGTAACATTGATGTGTTGAGGCCAGGACCCTTGTCAAACGTATGATGTCTGAGACAGGTCGGACATTGCATGCCTGAGTTACAACAGCTTTCTCATGGAGAAACATCACTCTTTGCAAGGCCGCCACGGACACGCCCTTCAACGAAAAGTCAAGATCTTCGCAATTTATCATCGCAAAGGGCTTAAGATCAGTCTCACCTGATATGATAATGATTTGATTAAATCTCTGAGAACAGTGAATCACAGCGTAAAACAAGGCATTTACTGCTACCTCTAGGTGGCGCTAGGACTGAAGCTGAATATTGGCATTGAAATGTGTTCAGGCCAAGACTCTTATCAAACGTGTTAAGTGTGGGGCAGATTGGACATTGTATGCCTTAGTTATAACAACTTCCGGTTTCATGGCGAAAACGCTGAACTTTGTCAGGCCGCCACGGACACACCTTCCAATGAAAAGTCAAAAGCTCCGCAATTTAACATCGCAAAGGCCTTTAGATGAGATTGACCAAATATGATGACGATCTGACAAAATCTCTAGGAGAAGTTCGTTAAAGTACGAAGCCTGGAAATGACAAAATTTGCACAGAAATCACAGCAAAAATTAAAAATGGCTGACTTCCTGTGAGGTTTAGAGCTTCGCTCCAAGAGACTTTTTTGTAGGTCTTGGGGTGATATATGACCCTACCAAATTTCGTTTCTGTAGGATTTTCGTAGCGGTGGGGCTGTTCTCTTGAAATTTTGCAGGTGGCGCTATCGAGCCATTTCTGCACGCCCACTTCTGGCGCCTATGCCACATGTAAATTTTTGCCACTTCTGACGTGTGTGCAACGTTTTATGACTTTTTGAGCTTGTTTAGCCTGTCAAAATGCGATTCAATTAGCGATACTTTGCCAGGCCGCCACGGACACGCCCTTTAATGAAAAGTCAAGGTCGTTGCTTTTTATCATCACACAAGGTCTTGAGATTACACTGGTGAAATATGATGTTGATATGGTTAAATACCTAAGAGCAGTAAGTCACAGCGTCAAACATGGTATTTCCTGCTGCCTCTAGGTGGCGCTATGAGTGTTACTGAATTATGCCATGTTGATGTGTTCAGGCCTGGACCCTTATCAAACGTGTGAAGTCAGGGGCAGATCGGACAATGTATGCCTGAATTACATCAGCTTCCTGTTTCATGGCGAAACATTACACTTTGCCAGGCCGCCACGGACACGCCCTCCAATGAAAAGTCAAAAGCTCCGCAATTTAGCATCGCAAAGGCCTTTAGATGATACTGACCAAATATGATGATGATCGGATTAAATCTCTAGGAGGAGTTCGTTAAAGTACGACGCTTGGAAATGTCAAAAAATGACAGAGAAAATTCAAAATGGCTGACTTCCTGTGGGGTTTAGAGCTTAGCTCCAAGAGACTTTTTTGTAGGTCTTGGAGTAATAGATGATCCTACCAAATTTCGTATCTGTAAGTTTTTCGTAGTGGGGGGGCTGTTCTCTTGAAATTTTGCAGGTGGCGCTATCGAGCCATTTTTACACGCCCACTTCTGACGCCTATACTACATGTAAATTTTCGCCACTTCTGACGCGTGTGCAAATTTTCATGAGTTTTCGGGTATGTTTAGGCCCTCAAAAATGCGATCCATTTCGGAGAAGAAGAAGAAGAAGAAGAAGAATAATAAACGGAGCAAAAACAATAGGGTCCTCACACCCTGGTGTGCTCGGGCCCTAATAATAATAACTCCTTGAAGAACAATAGGGTCCTCACACCCCGGTGTGCTCGGGCCCTAATAATTAACACCTGTCACTGGTATCAACTGGCAGAAATTCACTCTTACCATACAGCATATGTGAAAGAACTCAGAAAATCACTCTGATTGGCCTACAAAAAGAGAAATAATAAAAGGGAAAAACACTGCGATTAGGCAAGGTTTAAGCCAAACATTAGTTGTAATTTTGGTGAGGTAGTATTGACTCCAGCCATGTCAAGCTATAAGTGCTTGGCCTGCTTGCAATGTCTGCTTAAACACAAACATAACCCTCTCACTAAAATAAAAGTATAACTCTTACATAAAGATAAATATAAGGGATGTCAAAATGCATTAGATATGAACATTTTAAATATATTAATAAAGCACACCACCTGTTGCCAGAAAGCTGCTTTTATATATATAATTTACATGCAGATGTAACAGTTACATTACAATGTCTGTGAAAATGTCTGTACACGTTATTTTTCTAGAATTATTTCTCAAGTGACTGTTAGGCAACATAAATGTATTGCCTTTTTTAAACAAATCGTATTTTGTAAATTATGAATTAACGGCATAAATAAGTGCCTTATTAATCACTGTTCCTTTAAGTACATGCTTCATAAGGTTAACCAGAATAAAATAAACTGAAAGATTCTGAACATTTTTGTGCATTGTGCAATAACATTAAATTAAGACATACTTACAAAAACACCCAAGAAAAATTAAGCATCAAACCATAGTAAACCGCAAGCTACACGATTACTACGACAAAAACTTGCAAACCTCCCTTAACAGTAATGACTAATTAGGCTGTAACAAACTAGACAGCAAGAAAAGTTATGCAAAATATATTAAATATTTAAAACTTACTTCTAAAACCCCGCTGTGCTGTTGTCATCTTCTCATGCTGCCTTCAAGTGCTATGGGAAAGATGATATTTTCCATTTGTGAACTGGTCGTTACCAGCGTGTTGTGTTCAAGTGCATTTTACATTTGTGAACTAGAATTTACCATTGCTTTTGTTGTCATTCAACCATTCACGACGTTGCTGCTGCTCTCTGCCATTTTGAAAAGGTCAAAGGTAATCTCATCTCGGCAACTCGGGCATCAAAATATTTTACGAGTTGCCCAGTGGAAAATACCATATTAGGGGTGTTCATGTGCATTTTCCAAGTGGGATTTTGGTATTTACCATAATTACGATTGCACGTGAAGGCAGCATTAGTCCTGTCAGCTTTTCCCGGTCATTTTGTTCTTCTGCGCTTTTGGCCTGAGTGGCGGTTGGCAACTGAAGGGTCATTAGCACCTCCTACTGGACTGGGTGTACCGCATTCAATAGGCAGTGGAGGAAATTTTTATTATATGCTATGTTCTTTTGACTATTTATTATTAATTAAGCAATACATTTAACATGATTTAATAATAATAATAATAATAATAATAATATGTAAATTCGCTAAACAAACACTATACTAAAAGATATAAAAGCAACCAAAAAATAATATTAGGTTATTTATTTATTTATTTATTTATTAACTTTACCAATCCCTGCACAAATAAAATAAAAAAACTAAACTAAAATAATAAAATAAAATAATAATGTATTGATTTGTGATTATTAATAATAATCAGTATCAACTTATCACTGTTTGTTAATATACACAGACTTAGTTGGCAGTTTTCTGATGATGGTAAACTAAAGAAGTCATTTATGTTAAAAGTAATTAAAATAGCTGTTGATTCCCCATAATGATCATACATTTCATATCTTCTTGAACACTCACTTACATATTTAAAGATGATCTGACCAGATCATTTTTACTTGCTGTAAAAGCAAAAACCTGTCTGATGGTGATCCTGGGGGGGGGGGTCTTTAGGTCACAAAACTATCAGGACTTCATAATATAGTGTTTTTAATACAATAATGCAGTGTTTTCTTTGTCATTTTTGACAAATACATCCACAAAGTACCATAACCATATGCCACAGCTTTAAAAATTCATCAGTATCACATGCATGTATGTTTACATACATTTATTAAATATGTGGAAAACAAATATGTATGTCACATATTTATAATTAATGTTGTCCATATATGCGAGAAACCAATACTATACTGTAATATATGCAGATATATGGTATCATATATTGATGACACCAAATATTTTTTTCACATGTTTGGACATATAAATGTTCATATATGTTGCAGGCATATATTGTGTTCTCAGATAAGTCAAATATATGTATACATATGTGGAAAACAAATATGTATGTCACACATTTATAATTAATGTTGTCCATATATGCGAAAAACCAATACTATAGTGTAATATATGCAGATATATGGTATCATATATTGATGACACCAAATATTTTTTTCACATGTTTGGACATATAAATGTTCATATATGTTGCAGGCATATATTGTGTTCTCAGATAAGTCAAATATATGTATACATATGTGGAAAACAAATATGTATGTCACACATTTATAATTAATGTTGTCCATATATGCGAAAAACCAATACTATAGTGTAATATATGCAGATATATGGTATCATATATTGATGAAACCAAATATTTTTTTTCACATGTTTGGACATATAAATGTACATATATGTTGCAGGCATATATTGTGTTCTCAGATAAGTCAAATATATGTATAAATATATGTCATACTATGTAAAATATATGTACATATATGGCCATATATTACATTTTTGTATGGGGAGGTGTAAAAAGTACTCAAAAATGTTACTTAGGTGAAAGTACAAGTACTGAGTGTGAATTTTACTCAATTTAAAGTAAAAGTATTTGGACATAATCATACTTGAGTAAAAGTAAAAAGTACCACATTAAAATTGTACTTGTGTATTAAAAAAGTAAAAGTAACAGGAAGAATGAAAACTAAATATTCTTGTTTAAGCTTTTAATCTCTAAAAACATGAAGGGAATGCACCACATACAAGGTTTTATTCTGCTTTACAACTGTTTGTTCTTAATTGTATTTAACAGTGTTTCCCACAGGATTTTGAGATACTGTGGCGGTGATGACGTCACACGCTGATTAGCATATATGTGACGTCATTGCGTCGTGTTTTACTCTTTGATCCGTCACATTATATTGCATTTTAACACAACTGAATGATATTTTTACATAGTTTCTATTCTGTTGTCTATAAAATAGTGACTAAACAGGACCCAGTAACGACCCACGACTCAGTAACTCTGTTGAATCCAATCAGCTCTTTCTTTAACTGCTGCTAAAAACGCGACATTGTCTGAAAAAATCATCATACGTTTACATTGAGGCTGTACTGATGTTGCTCTTCTCATCAGTGTTGTTGTGTTATGAGCGGTTTTTTATTTGAAATACGAGTGGTAGTTTTATTGTATATCGCGTATAGCGCAAACAATTTGTTGCAAATTAGAAATATGAGAGAATACACGGTTGCTGTTACTACAGAACACGTGGATGGGCATGCCGCAGTAGGGAGAGCTCGGACACAGACTCAATTCAGAACGGGTATGTGTGGTAAACAATAATAATATTTTAATAATATTTTAAATTGTATGCGATATTTAACTCGTAGCCAGTGTAAAGATGCCAGAATTGGACTAATGTGGTCATACTTTTTAGATCGAGTAAGCACTCTTGCGGCGTTTTGAACCAGCTGTAGATTGTTTACCTGATTTGCAGGACATCCCCCAAGTAACGAGTTACAATAGTCTATTCTAGAGGTCATAAAAGCATGGATAAGCTTTTCTGCATCTGATGCAGACAGCATATGGCGTATTTTTGAGATATTTCTAAGCTGGAAGAATGCTGTGCGGCAGACGTTGGAGATATGACTATCGAAAGATAGATTGCTGTCGAACATTACGCCAAAATTCTTAACCGTGGAAGATGGCACCACCGTGCAGCCATCTATGGGCAACTTGAAATCTGACATATTATGTTTGGAACGATTTGGTTCAATAATAAGTGTTATTGGAGTTTAGCATAAGAAAGTTATATGCGATTCAGTCCCTAATATCACTAATGCAGTCTGTTAGCTTAGCAAACTGGAGGGTTTCGCTAGGGTGTGACGAGATGTAAAGCTGGGTATCATCCGCATAGCAGTGAAAACTTATGTTATGTTTCCTGATAATGTCTCCTAGAGGTAACATATATAACGAGAATAGGATAGGGCCTAAAACTGATCCCTGTGGTATGCCGTATTTAATGGGGGAGTGATATGACTCTTCCTCATTTACATAAACAAAGTGATATCGATTGGATAGATACGATCTAAACCAGGCTAACCCCTGACCACTGAGGCCAACATAGTTTTCTAGTCTATTGAGTAAGATTCTGCGATCTATTGTGTCAAAGGCTGCACTAAGGTCTAGTAATATAAGGATTGAGATTTCACCACGATCGGATGTTAAAAGGAGGTCATTCGTAACTCTGAATCCTGATTGGAACTTTTCATATGTATTATTATTCGCTATGAATGTGCGTAGCTGGCTTGCCACTACTTTTTCTAATATTTAAGAAAGAAAAGGTAGATTTGAGATTGGTCTAAAGTTATTAAGATCTCCCTGGTCAAGGTTTGTTTTTTTAATGAGCGGACTAATAACTGCTAGTTTGAAAGCTGTTGGAACGTATCCTAATTCTAGAGATGAGTTAAAGATATTTAGTACTGTGTCTGACACTACATGAAATACCTCTTTAAGTAATTTTGTGGGAATGGGGTCTAATATACATGATGATGATTTGGATGACGTTACTAATTTAGAGAGCTCTTCTATTGTAGTAGGTTTAAATGACTCAAGATGTTTGTATGGTAATCTAGTGTTAAATGTACTATTGGGTAGAGTGGTGGCTGCTTGCGTAGTTTCTATGTTTTCCCTAATAACCGTAATTTTGTTAGTAAAGAAGTTCATGAAGTCGTTACTATTGTGTTGGAGTTTACTAGGCTGTAATCCATTACATCCTATGCAATTTGGGTTTCGAGCCCATCACTCCACTGAAACGGCAAACTGCCTTTTCTTAGAAAAGATCAAATTCTATCTGGATAAGAGCTCTTATGTCGGTGCTGTGTTTCTGGACTTGAAGAGGGCATTCGACACTGTAAACCACCAAGTTCTTTTATCTAAATTAACATATTTTAAATTTCCCAACAAGCTCTCCGCTGGATGAATTCATACCTGTCCAGCAGAAAGCAATGTGTCTGTGTTAGTAACACCAAATCGCCTCTTCTTGATTGTCCAGTAGGGGTCCCTCAAGGCTCCACACTTGGTCCAATTTTATTTTCACTCTACATTAATGATTTGCCTAATGTATGTCAAAATGTTAACATCCAGATGTATGCAGATGATGCTGTAATTTATACATATGGCAAAAATTATCATGAGGTTTCATCCATTCTTACATCTGCAATGATACAAATTGATGATTGGCTTACTAGGTCTTGTCTTCATTTGAACACCAACAAGACCGTTTGCATGGTATTTTCAAAACAAAACACAAAGGTGATACAGTCTAATGTGTTTCTTAGAAGAGAGGAGTTAAAAATTGTAAAGGAATTTAAATATCTGGGGCTGACATTGGACTCTACCTTAACATTCAAATGCCACATAAAAAGGGTGGCAAATAAGGTTAAATTCAATCTACAGAACTTCAAACAAATAAGGCCATTTCTCAGTCTAAGTGCTGCTAGACTGTATTTACACACAATGATATTCTCACATATTGAGTACTGTTTTACAAATTGGTCACTAACCAATATAACAACACTTAAGCCTATTGAAGTACTCTTCAAAAGAGCCATTAAAATATTTGATAAAAAAACGTTATCATTCCATCACTGTAGCATACTGGAAAAACATAAATTATTGAGTTTTGAAAATTTTATAAATTTTAAGTACGCCTGCTTTGTTTACAAGGCTATACACGATCTTGCTCCTCCCCCACTGAATGACTTTTTTTATAAAACTGAGAGTGAGGGTAGAACAAGGGCCTCTATAAAAGGGGACTGTGTAATACCCTTTAGGCGCACCACATTTGGACAAAATGTCTTGTCAGTAAAGGGAAATAAATATTGGAATAGTCTGCCCTCCACAATAAGGGAATGTTCATCATATATTAATTTTAAAACACATTTAAAATTCTGGCTTTTAGAAAACCAAAGCTGCACGCATTTTTAAACTGCTTCATGAACTTTATTATGTGTGACAATTACTTGTTTGGGTATTTTGCTGTTATTGTTGTTGTAAGTGTTTTATTGTGTCCCTCAAATTATTGAGGGTGTGTATGCTTGTATTTGTTTTTATGTTTTTATCTGCCTAGGGACTATAGATGAAAATTAGCTGTGGTGCTAACTCTAGCATATTTACATTGTGTACGTGTACTGATGTTCATTAATATGCACTGTCCCTATCTAAATAAATAAACTAAACTAAACTAAAAAAAAACTATTAGTTTCAGTTTGTTCTTTGTTTCTAGTCAGTTTCGCAACTGTGCTAAATAGGAAACGAGGGTTGTTATGATTTTCTTTAATAAGCGTACTGAGATAGGTAGATCTGGTGTTTTTTTATAACCTGTCTGTAGTGTTGATGAACCCTAGGGATGTGCCCGAAGCTGAATACATTATTCGAAAGGGCACAGATAACAGCTTCAAAACGAACAACGAATTCATCCGAATAACAGAGAAAATATTCGGCCAGACATAATCACGTGTTTACTGGAACAGCTCTAAATTATAAACCCCTTAAAGCAGTGTTTTTCAACCCTAGTCCTCAAGTATGAAGGTATATTTGGTGCAAAACAACTGCACACCTGTGACAGTGGAATTTGTATTTGTAGAGATTATCCACACATGTGTATCAGTAAATTTGAAGTCACAGATGAAGAGTTGCAAACTTGTAGATTTTTTTTCTTTCCCTCAAATACAACACAACAGTTACACATTCACAAATCCTTCAGTGCAGCTGCACAAATCCCATTTTACAAATCACAGATTAAGAAAATCACAAGCTCACGGTTTTTGCTACAATTGCTGCAGTAAATATGGTGCAAAACCTACTTGAACACCTGCATCAAAGTATGTGAAGTCACACACAAATTTTGTACATTCGCAAATCAGTTTGTGCATCTGTGCGATAAGAGTTGCATGTGTGTAAAAAAAAAATTTCACAAAATTTTTTTTATTTTTGAAATATTTTCTAGCACAAACACAAGTACATAAATACAACTGCTTGAATCTGCTGCTACGAGTTTCAAACACTCTTTTTTGTGTGCTCTCTGTTTTGCACCAAATATCTCGAGATAAGTGGTGCGAAAGTGATTTGTATACCTGTAGGCTATGTTCAGCACTTCCCACCAGGTGGCGCCCGACACTCACTGAAGCAGAGTTTATTAATTACCAGCAATGTTTCAGCAAGGTAAATCGCCTTTATCAAGGTATTATTTTCAATTTAAGTGGAGAACAATATAAATGGTAGTGCTAATTATACACAGATGAAGGTAATTACATACAATATTCCAATGATTCATTAGTAAACAAAATATAAGTTCCATAAATCTCAAACCATCAATATAAGTAGATTAAAAAATACAAGCAGCAAATACACACATAGGCCTACATATACCTAATACGCTTTAATATACCTAAAAGGCCTCCTGTCTAAGTAAAAATTGGTCCAACTCACCTCACCTTCTAGATGAAAATACTCTCTCAATTCATATGATTTTCAACAATGACAGTGTTAAAGTGGTTTCTGTTGGTATAGATGGAGAAGAGAGGTCCGATCTAACTAATTTATATCCTAGATTACATTCACCTATATTCAGTTAGCCTATGTTTACTTTACTGACACAACAATGTGCCCAGGATGGTAAAATAATTATTTCAATGTATTACTAATAAACAACACAAGTCTTGTGCATACTGACATGGTTTGACATCTATAGTTATTTGATTGTTTTTTTCTGATGTGTTAGAAGTCATATATGTAGAGCAGAGAAATAAGACATTTTTTTCTAGGGTGCATGCCCTAGAAAAATTCATATGGACCTTGGTATTTATAAAATCCTCTGTACGGCCCTGCTCATGACAATAAGAATCCACTCTCAATAGTGTATGACGAGCTGTAGGTTTTTTAATCGGATCCCTATGAAAAAATTACAAGCTACCCACAAGTCTAAAAAGCTGATTTGATTTGGGTTAGCATCCAGGGTAAATGTTAAGAAATCAGAACAACTGTTTAGATAATAATAAAAACAATTTAGTTGTTCAGTTACCCGATTCAAAAAGACAGAAATAATCATCCAAATTAGTATATTAGAAGAAAAAGCATGTATCTTAGTTAAATGTAGGACTATGTGTGTATTTGCTGCTTGTATTTTTTTATCTACTTATATTGATGGTTTGAGATTTATGGAACTTATATTTTGTTTACTAATGAATCATTGGAATATTGTATGTAATTACCTTCATCTGTGTATAATTAGCACTCCCATTTATATTGTTCTCCACTTGGTGAAAATAATACCTTGATAAAGGCAATTTACCTTGCTGAAACATTGCTGGTAATTAATAAACTCTGCTTCAGTGATTGTCGGGCGCCACCTGGTGGGAAGTGCTGAACATAGCCTACAGGTATACAAATCACTTTCGCACCATTTATCTCGAGATATTTGGTGCAAAACAGAGAGCACACAAAAAAGAGTGTTTGGAACTCGTAGCAGCAGATTCAAGCAGTTGTATTTATGTACTTGTGTTTGGGCTAGAAAATATATAAAAAAAAAATATTTGTGAAAAAAATTTTTTACACACATGCAACTCTCATCGCACAGATGCACAAACTGATTTGCGAATGTACAAAATTTGTGTGTGACTTCACATACTTTGATGCAGGTGTTCAAGTAGGTTTTGCACCATATTTACTGCAGCAATTGTAGCAAAAAACGTGAGCTTGTGAGTTTCTTAATCTGTGATTTGTAAAATGGGATTTGTGCAGCTGCACTGAAGGATTTGAGAATGTGTAACTGTTGTGTTGTATTTGAGGGAAAGAAAAAAAATCTACAAGTTTGCAACTCTTCATCTGTGACTTCAAATTTACTGATACACATGTGTGGATAATCTCTACAAATACAAATTCCACTGTCACAGGTGTGCAGTTGTTTTGCACCAAATATACCTTCATACTCAAGGACCCCCCTTCCAGAATGTTTTATATGTCTCCTTAATTAACACACCTGATTTAAATTATTAGCTTGTTAGGGAGACAATCTGGAAGGAGGCTGATGAGTTAGTTCAGGTGTTTTAAATTGGGAGACAGCTAAAACTTTCTGGAAGGGGGTCCTTGAGGACCAGGGTTAAGAAACACTGCCTTAAAGCACGAATACTATGTGTGTGAAGTGTATGAGTGCAATCTATAAAATGACATGAATGACATTTTCGGCGCAACCCTTATTTAGAAACGTGAGCTGTATTGGAATTAGTCTTAAATCTTAAAAATGCTGCTAATATCAAACTTCTTTAAACCCAGCTGTAAAAAATACCCTTTTAGTTTTTTCGTTTATTTAATTAAACAAGACCAAAAAACCTTAATAAAATGCTGCACTCCGTTAATAAAATATTCGTTAATAACTCCGTATCTGTGTGTGACTTCGGTAGATGATCTTTTAATTACTTCTAGTCGAAGCAAGCTTTATTGTCAATCTAGGTGAATATAAAATAAATAAGTAAATAGACAAAAATATGAAAATGTAACATTTTAAAAGCTAAATTTAAACTGAAGATTACTATGACATGAATTGCAATTAACATAAAAATAAAGTAAGCAAATAACAACTGAAACATTTGAATTAAATCTTTCTAATTACCTTTTTGTTTAAAATCATGTTGCTGGTTTTGAACTAAGTCAAAACTGATTTTTAATAGAGCATACTGTTATTTGAAAACGAATATCTGATTATTTATTTATTAGGATGAAGATTAATGAGAAAGTTTTTTTTAAACAATTCGTTATGTTCGCGCAAACGCTGTATGCAGGCACGTGCACAGATAGGGCTCAACCTGTCCAGAACACATGCCCTTTTTGTCCTTAACTCCGAAGTGCCCTTTTTTTGAGGTGTTTAATAATTTTTTTTTTTTAATATATAAATCAATGCTATTGTTAAGCATTTACGTCTGCCCTTCCCTGTGCGCATCATCAACTGAGCATCTGAGTGAATTTCCCTAAAAGAGTGATACGAGAGAGCTTTGTGCCTTGTTAAAGGCAGCCACTCTCTCGTATATCCGGACATCAGCGTCCTTTTCAGGATGGCTTTTCGTCCGTGCGATCTTGGGTGCGGCAAATACATGGGTCCGAAGGATGGTCACGAGCGTTGTCTTTCGTGTTTGGGCATCGAGCACGCAGAGGCAGCGTTCGCTGGGGGTAAGTGTTCTCACTGCGAGAACATGTCCCTTGTGGATTTGCGGAGACGGTTGTCTTTCCTCCGGGAAAAGCGCAACCCTCGTCATGCGAGTGCTGAACGCCGCCACGGTGCGGCCGTGAAACTCTCAAAGGACGACCTCCGAATCACTGTGCTGAGCCGGTCGGGGGATTCGTCCTCATGCTCTCAGCCTCCTCATCCACAGCCGGTTGATGTGCCGATGGAGACTTCAGCGTCGTGTTCTACGATGTCTCTAGAATCCATTGTGCCTCCCTCCGGGTCCACCGACGCCGCAGCATCCGAGGGTGGGCCTCCTCCCCCTGACGTGGACCCCGACGCCCTTCCTCCCTCTGGTCGGGTTGGGACGCCGGAGTTCGATCCAGAGATGGTGGCCGTGCTCGCTTGAGCGGCGGAGACCATAGGGTTAGAGTGGGTTCCCCCCCTCAGCCCGAGCCGTCCCGCCTGGATGATTGGTTCTTTGGAGCTGCCCGGGTTTCACAACCCTCTCCACCGGTGCCTTTCTTCCCCGAGGTGCACGAGGAGCTGACTAGAACCTGGAAGTCGCCGTTTTCTACCAGATTACGGCCGTTTCAGCCCTCCCCCCTCACCTCCCTCACCAGCGGAGCCGCTAAGGGTCATACGGGGATCCCTCCTGTGGAGCGCGCGGTCGCGATGCAGCTGTGTCCGGCTAACGCTCCCTCTTGGAAGGACCGCCCAACCCTCCCCTCTCGTGCCTGCAGACAGTCCTCCGGTTTAACGGGCGCTGTCCACCAGGCATGTGGAGAGGCGGCTTCAGCCCTGCACGCAATGGCGTTGCTGCAGGTTCACCAAGCGAAGGCCTTGAGGGATCTGGACGAGGGAGGACACGACTCGCCGGCGGGCCCGTCTGCTCCTCGCCGAGGGCGCCCTGCGGCGGCTGCCTCCACCCTCCCAGAACATCTTCCAGGCCACGGAGGGGGAACAGCCGTCGGCAGCCCGCCCCGCACGCCCCACCCGCTTCCCGTGGTAAACGGAAATCGAAGCGGCCCTGAGACAGGCGACCTGGATTTGGATGGGATCACTCTACGGGAGACGGTGATGGCATCGCTCCCTCCACTGGTAGAGGGCCAGGTGGAGAATCTTTGGTTTCGTTTTGTTTCTGTTCCACCGGCTTCTCAGCCGGCACCCACAAAACCACAAAAAGAGTGCATTCCTATTCCTTCTCCAGGTCTTCAGAGGATCGAGAGAGATGTGAGCGGGCATTCACATGCTCTTCCTCCCTCTCCTCTATCACCAGCGGGTGTCCTGAGGAGTCCGAGCTCTCCGCTGAGGAGATTGGACCACCAGCACCCTCATCTGAGTCTGCGCTCTCCGCTGAGGAGACCAGACGACCGTCACCCTCAGCGGGCTCAGGTCAGTGTCTCACACGCACATACTGTAGATACTTATGCTGTCACAGCAGACGTACCGGCAGTTCCGCCTGTCTCGCCTAGCCGCCCCACCGCGGGTACACCGGTAGTGCCGTTAATTCCCCTCGTACGGTCCCTGGGGGCTTGGCTTCAGCTTCCCAACCCGTCTCGTTGGGTTTTACGCACTGTCCGCCTCAGTTACGAAATACAATTCAACCGGCACACACCCAAATTCTCGGGCATTCGTTTCACCACGGTGAAAGCGTCCGATGCACATGTACTGCGTGCAGAGGTCGGAGTCCTGCTGGCGAAGGACGCGATCGAGCCGGTCCCTCCAACCGAGATGAGGTCAGGTTTCTACAGCCCGTATTTCATAGTACCCAAAAAAGGCGGTGGGCTGCGACCGATCTTGGATTTGCGCGTTCTGAACAAATCTCTGCAGAAGAGGTCTTTCAGGATGATAACACCGAAGCAAATATTCAATTCAATTCGCCCCCAAGATTGGTTTGCGGCAATAGACCTGAAAGACGCGTACTTCCATGTGTCCATTCTCCCTCGTCACAGACCGTTTCTCCAGTTTGCGTTCGAGGGACGGGCATACCAGTACAAGTTTTACCGTTCGGGCTGTCCCTCTCTCCCCGTGTGTTCACGAAAGTAGTGGAGGCGGCGTTAAAACCCCTCAGAGAGAGCGGTGTTCGCATATTGGCTTACCTCGACGATTGGCTTATAATAGCGCATTCTCGGCGGACGCTTTGCGAGCACAGAGATTTAACGCTTCGGCATCTCGCCCGTTTGGGTCTTCGGGTCAACTGGGAAAAGAGCAAACTCTGCCCCACGCAGAGGATCTCTTTTCTCGGTATGGAACTGGACTCGATCGATTTATCGGCGCGTTTGACAGAAGAGCGCGTCCATTCAATTCTGACTTGCCTCGGTTCATTTCGAGGGAAGAATGCGGTCCCGCTGAAACAATTTCAGAAGCTCCTGGGGCATATGGTAGCAGCAGCGGCCGTGACACCGCTCAGACTGCTCCATATGAGACCGCTTCAGCGTTGGCTTCACGATCGAGTCCCGAGGAGAGCGTGGCGCGCCGGCATCCATCGTGTAGCTATTACACCTGCGTGTCGCCTAACATTCCCCCCGTGGTCGGACCCTGCGTTTCTCAGGTCCGGTGTGTCCATGAGACAGATCTCTCGGCATGCTGTTGTACACACAGACGCGTCGGACACGGGCTGGGGTGCCACGTACGACGAGCTTACAGCTTCAGGGGTGTGGACAGCACCCCAGTTGCACTGGCATATCAATTGCCGAGAGTTGTGGGCAGTATATCTGGGACTTGTACGCTTCGCTACGGAGCTGCGAGGGAAGGATGTACTAGTACGCACTGACAACACTGCAACCGTTGCGTATATCAACCGTCAAGGCGGTTTGCGCTCCCGTCACCTGTCGCATCTCGCTCGTCATCTCCTCCTTTGGAGTCAGAAGCATCTGAGGTCCCTTCGTGCCATTCACATTCCGGGCTCGCTCAATACAGCGGCGGACACGCTTTCTCGAGCTGCGCACCCCGGCGAATGGCTACTCCACCCCCAGACGGTCCAGCTAATTTGGAAGAAGTTCGGTAGTGCGCAGATAGACCTGTTTGCGTCGCCGGACGATACCCACTGTCGCCTATTTTATTCACTAACCGAGGGCAGCCTCGGCGTGGACGCATTGGCACACAGCTGGCCTCGGGGGATGCGCAAATACGCATTCCCCCCAGTGAGCTTAATCGCACAGACTCTGTGCAAAGTCAGGCAGGACGAGGAGAGCCTTTTACTGATCGCCCCATACTGGACGAGCAGGAATTGGTTTCCAGAACTAATGCTCCTCGCGACAGCCCCTCCCTGGCGGATTCCCCTGAGGAAGGACCTTCTTTCTCAAGGAGGGGGCACATTATGACACCCGCGCCCCGACCTGTGGGATCTCCATGTGTGGTCGTTGAGCGCGCGCAAGTTCAAAGTTCAAGTTCAAAGTTCAGTTTATTGCCATATAGTGTAAAACACAATTGGAATTTTTTACAGCCAGTCATGCATGGATGCAATATGGCAAACGAAACATTTAAGACAGAACAAAGATAAGATACACAATACACAATTATATGGAAGGTACTAAATGTAATACTGATATACTGATACTAATACTGAATAATAAAAGTAGGAGTATTAGAGACATTAAAGTGCAAACAGTGCATTCAGTCCTGAATAGAAATCGAACAGTCATTAAGCAGCCTGGCGGCAGTGGGAAAGAAGCTCAGGCGATGCCGGGATTTAGCAGTTCTCGGGAGCCGAAGCCTTCTACCTGAAGGGAGCAGCTGAAACATGGGACAGCCTGGATGAGATGGGTCAACCATAATTTTTCTTGCCCTTCTCACAGCCCTAATGTTGTGAAGGGACTCCAGAGAAGGTAGAGAGGTGTTGATCACTCTCTCTGCCGAGCGGATCACCCGCTGCAGCTTGTCCTTGGCTGCTGCAGCAGGGAACCATGTAATTATTGCTTGTGTGATAATGGATTCAATGATGGCAGAGTAGAACCGGATTAATATTGGCCTGGGCAGCTTGAATTTTTTCAGCTGTCGCAGAAAAAACAACCGCTTGTGGGCCTTTTTTACGAGGGCCGTGATGTTCTGGCTCCATTTAAGATCGCGGGAGATGGTCAGCCCAAGGAAACGGCAAGACTCCACAATGGTCACTGGGGTGTCCCCCAGCATGATGGGAAGGGGTGGAGCTGCATTCCTCCTAAAATCCACAACCATCTCCACTGTTTTCAGAGCATTAAGCTCTAGGTTATACCTGCGACACCAGCCCTGCAACCGCTCGATCTCCCTCCTGTAAGCAGATTCATCCCCCCTAGAAATGAGACCCACTAGGGTGGTGTCATCTGCAAACTTCACAAGCTTGACCGAGTGGTGGAGAGAGGTGCAGCTGTTTGTATAAAGTGTAAACAGTGCAGGGGAAAGAACGCAGCCTTGTGGGGAACCTGTATTGGTAGACCTAGAGCTGGAGATACACGACCCCAGCTTCACCCGCTGGGACCTGTTGGTGAGAAAGTCAGTTATCCATTTGCAAGTGGAGACTGATACCTGCAGCAGGGACAGCCGGTGCTCCAGGATAGAGGGGAGGATTGTATTGAAGGCCGAGCTGAAGTCCACAAACAGAATCCTAGCATAGTTTGTTGCAGTGTCAAGATGTTCTAAGACATAATGCAGAGCCATATTTACTGCATCCTCCGTAGATCTATTGGCTCTGTAGGCAAACTGCAGGGGATCCAGTGCAGGATCTGTGATGGACTTCAAATGGGCCAGAACGAGACGCTCCATCACCTTCATGGCCACGGAGGTAAGAGCAACAGGTCTGTAGTCGTTTAGGCCCGAAACCTTGGCCTTCTTGGGTATAGGGGTGATTTACCACAAGCGGTATCTAACACAATCGACGCGGCACGAGCTCCGTCCACAAGACGGGCTTACGCGTTTAAATGGAACCTTTTCGTCACCTGGTGCTCTTCGCAACGCGAAGACCCCAGAGAATGCCCTATTAACATCGTGCTTTTATATCTTCAACATAGGTTAGACGGTAGGCTGTCACCCTCCACCATTAAAGTTGATATCGTTGCTATTTCTGCTCATCACTCACTTATCAACGGCAGATCAGTTGGCCAGCATGATTTGGTTATTAGATTTTTAAGAGGCGCTCATAGGCTAAACCCCTCGCGCCCTCCTTCTATTCCTCCCTGGGACCTGTCTATGGTGCTGAAAGCCCTTCAGGCCCCCCCGTTCGAGCCTTTGCAGTCTGCGAGTCTGAAGCTTTTATCAATGAAAGCTCTGACCCTGCTAGCATTGGCCTCAGTGAAGAGAGTAGGGGATTTACATGCATTCTCTGTTGACGATTCGTGCCTTCAGTTTGGTCCTGCTGCCTCGAGTGTAACATTGAGGCCCAGACCAGGCTACGTGCCCAAAGTTCCCACCACTCCTTTCAGAGACCAGGTGGTGAGCTTGCAAGCGCTGCCCCCGGAGGACGCAGACCCAACCATGGCTTTGTTGTGCCCCGTACGCGCACTGCGATTCTACGTGGACCGCACGCAAAGCCTCAGGACCTCAGACCAGCTCTTTGTTTGTTACGTTGGCCAGCAGAAAGGGAAGGCTGTCACCAAGCAGAGGATGTCTCATTGGATAGTTGATACTATCGCCCTGGCTTATAATCTTCAGGGCATTCCTTGCCCCTTTAATTTGAGAGCGCACTCCACACGGAGTGTTGCCTCATCTTGGGCTCTCGCTCGTGGTTCCTCGCTAACAGACATCTGCAGAGCTGCTGGTTGGGCGACACCTAATACGTTCATTAGATTCTACAGTGTTCGTATCGAGCCTGTATCCTCTCGTGTTCTTTCCTCACCAGGGGGAGCACGGAGAACAGTCTCGCAGGTCGGCTTGCAGCCTCCAACTGATGCTTCATAACTATGTCAATATGGAAGGCCTTCAGAGCAAAAATGCGTAATGTTTTGAATTGCTCTTCCTCCGCTGCCTTGGCAGCCTTTGTTGCGGAGCATTGGCTGTCAGCCTTCACTAGCTGTATCCTCGCGAACCTACGTGTTGGCTCGGGCTCCACATTGTGTCCCACCAATGGGAGACTATTTTTCCGTGGGGTTAATCCTACCAGCCCACGTTTCCCTTAGCAGAGCACTGCTTTGCTTACACAGCCACGGCTGTCTTTATTCTTATCGTCCACCATTAGCCCTTAAGAGGGGCGGTGGCTTCCGCAGCGTTCCTATCCCGCTCAGGTAGGGCGCTTCCCAGTCGCTGGCACTTCTGTGGGTTAAAGGAACATCTAGTGCCCGGCCTTTCTGCCCTATCCTATTTCTCCATTTCCCTAAGGGGATTTTGGAGGATTTTTCTGCAGACACTGGAAGAGGTCAGCCCCTAGTGGCGTTTTGGTAGGGATTCCCAATTCGTCGGTCACAACGTGACGTCGTAGTGACCGACTGAAAGGGAACATCTCGGTTACGGATGTAACCCTCGTTCCCTGAAGGAGGGAACGGAGACGTCACGTCTCGTCGCCACAGGTGCTGCCACCTGCCGTTACGGCCGGTCACACTTTCCGGCTTTCTCAGCGAAAAAGAAGCTAATTTCGCTATTTGCACCTGCTGCTTATATACCCACCTGGCGGGGCGGCGCCAGCATTATGCAAATATCTCAATGCCAAGTTCATTGGCGTTTTAGTAGTATTCGAAGCAGATTGGTCTCTCTAAGCGAGTTCCCAATTCGTCGGTCACAACGTGATGTCTCCGTTCCCTCCTTCAGGGAACGAGGGTTACATCCGTAACCGAGACGTTCCACAGCAGTCAGAGCAGCCGAATGTCTTGCAACGGTAAATAAATATCTTGTTGTTTGAGTACAATACTGCCACATTAAGAAAGTAACACTAGTATGTCTATAATGGCGCATGTTTTATAAATTGAGCCGAATTATCCATAGAAGGGATTAGGCGAGTAGGCAATCAGGGGGCACCAAGGGCTCCAAACTGCGACCAAATGGAGTTTTTGACAAAGCGTGAGCAGTTTTTTGAACAACTGTTCACGTATGTGAAGGGCACCCCTGACAACAATACAGAACGCAGAGTCGGGTTTTTACCGCTTTTTTGCATGACGCGTATTAATCGTTTAACTATGCAGCCCGGGTTAAAGTCAACACATTTCAGACCCCCGAGAAGACGCGCCTGCGCGGGAAAATGTCTATCCTACAGTAGCCTCTTATGGAACGGCTGAAATTCCACAAGGGGGCGCATTTGTTCCTCAGACGTTGCACAATAAACATGACATCCGAATATATTCATTATAAATCATGAATGAAAAGTGAGATTCGAACGAATGTCTGTTAGTGAACTTATTGTATACACTATTTATATCGTAATTCGGTCAGAAACTTCAAGATTGTGAGATGAACAAATCGTTTTGGATTAAAAGGCTTGGATATTCCATTTCCTTGGACTTTTGGGGATTTATGAACAATTTGTTTTGGACAATTTCACCGAAGCGGATAAAGGAAAGATTTTGAAGGTAAGTAAATATCCTAAATCGGCGCCGCCCGGTTCAGGTAACTAAAAACTAGATTACAGTTTTATGACTGCTAAAAATCATATTATGCTTTCTGTGTGCGCTTAATGGAATCCCGAAAGTCTAAGCTTTACAACGATGTGCCGCATGACCGTATATTTTGAAGATTTAATGCTTCAAAGTTACAATGACGTAATGCAGCCTCACGTGCAAGGGAGGGGGTGTGCCGTGTACGGCACAGTGTTCCTTATCAGGTTAACACCAAAAACATTAGAGATTAAAGGTCTTAGACATCAGATGCCCAGTTAAGGAAAACTGGATAGAAGACGAGTAACGTGTAAAGGATACAAGTATGTACAGTATATTGCCCTGTCACTCATTACAATATGCTATCTGGATATAACTTATTGTATATGTATGTATCTTATGCCTTGAATTAGTCAAGGGAGTTGTATGATTATTTGGTTCATAACTTTTTATTCTGATATCAACTGCATAGAGTTGAGTCTATTTAGTATTTTTTAGTAATGCAGTTATTTGCACCTATAAAAGACCAAGGTTCCTCAGCACAGTTTTTGTCAGGTAGGCAGAGATACATGTTGAATATGCTAATCGTATGGCTAAAGTGTAGTTTATTCTCCTATTTTGATCTTTAATCTCCTATTTCCCCCTTTTCTCAATGACATACATAAACATGTTAACCAAATAATAAAAATTAGCTTATAAAACCAATCAGAATAGCTTTTTTTCTGCAAACATATTTTATTTAACTGTATGTATGTAAGCAGAGGAAAAAAATAAAATTTATATATTCTACTATTAAATAAGAGCGAGTACACAAGAGCAGTTCACAAACAAATGACTACAATAGGCCTTATACATACAACCACCCAGGATGTAAATTGTTAAAGCCAACTTACAAGGCCAGATATCCTTTACACTGTATAATGCCAAGCTATCATAAACTGTAATTTTTCATTGATTAATAGTGATTTTTTTCAATCATTAATAGTGAATTAATATAAAGCTTTTAAGACGATTATTACGTGATATTTATTTGGAGGGGGTGCCCTTTTCAGTTTCAGTACATGCCCCTCAAAAGGTCTGTGCACGGCCCTGGCTGTATGGATATAGATAAAAATGAGATCAGCAAGTTTGTTGTAATGCTTATTATGCTTTTGTAAATTCTTGTCAAAACAGATGTTTTTGAACTATTCTGTGTATATAGTGTGCGCACTTGCGTGTCTCTGCGTTGCATTTCGGATCTGTCAGTCAGCACGAGTTTGTCGATATTAATAACTTTTTAACATAAATCAGTTCCCGAACTTTATCTCCCTTAATAACTCTTTAAAGGTCACATATTTTAAGGCTTTCTAGAGTTTTATGTTAGGTTATGATGTCCTTAAGAATATTTATTTGCTGTTTAAGTACCAAAAACAATCTCTATATATTTTTTACAGCTCCTCTTTCAGGAGCCCTGCTAAAAACAGGTCGTTTTGGCATGTAATAGTAATATTCATGAGCCTCTCTTCTGATAGGCCTGTTATTTTATGAGTGAAATACGCAGTTGAAATAAAGTTACCCATGGAATTACACTAAGTGTCAGTTTCTGGACACTAAGGGGTGGTTTCCCGGACAGGGATTAGCTTAAGCCACGACTAGGCCTTAGTTTAATTAGGAAATATAACTAATTTTAACAAACATGCATTACTAAAAACATTACATGTGTGCATTTTGAGGCAAAACAAAGGGCACTGATGTATTTTAAGATATGTCAGTGCAAGTTGTTTTCCGTTTGGACAGCTCTTACATTTATTTTAGTCTAGGACTAGTCTAATCCCTGTCCGGGAAACCGCCCCTAAATGTTAGGTTAGTAGACCAATAGACACAGAGACTAAGAGATTTTAACCTTAGGCTACCATGTTTAACTCAATAAACAAACAGACACCAAAAGGGCTTGTGTCTGTAACTTAAGAATACAAACAACGTCTGATTTCCAACAGATATTCTATCAAAACCGGTGGCTACCAAAGACTTTAACGTTACAAAACAACACTTAAGCATCTAGTTAGCAAACACGTTAGCGTTGCATAATTGTTTACAATATATCATTTCAGTTTTCTCTGGCTCCATAATGTAATTTAAAAGTTAGGACTGCTGATAATTCGCATGCGATTGTCTCATGCATCCCTTCAGTAAAGCCGGTTCATTGATTAGTAGTAAATCACCATCAGCTGCTTTCAGAAGCGGCAACCGGCAGCCGGTTCTGAGAGCAGGTGATGCCGCTTTACTACTAACGACGAGATTCGCGTGACAATCGCGTGCAAGTTATCGTGCAGCCCTGCTTAATATGTGTTTACTTACGGGTTGTGGATTTAAGGTCGGATCCAACAAAGGACTGCAACATCTTTGATGAGTAGATTCCTGGACAAACCAGCACTGAACTGCCACACCGAAGCAGTCACTTGTGAAATGTTTAGATCAGACGGCTAAAGTTGAACTAATTGTTGAGGAATTTCTAATTAAATGAATATTAGCCATTGTTCTCGTATATTAATGTTTTCAGAAGCCTTTGCAATGATTTAGTTTCCTGACATCCATCAGTTGAACAGCATTTTCTCACGTGGTGTGATGGAGTTTGTTTAGCAACAAGGGGGTGGGGCAGTGGATGGTGGACAGTGCTCGGGGTGGAGACTGAAGGCGGCGACTGTCTCACGGTGACGTAGCAAATTCACGGAAGTACAAACGAACCGTTTTAACTCACAGCTACTTCAAGCAGGCTGTGTGAATTTGACTCTTAAATGACTGTTTTGAAACTTATATGGTACTTACATAGCCCCTAGACCTCAGTTATCATGAAAAAAGCCACAAAATTTCACTTTTGACCATATGTGACCTTTAAACATCAAGCAAGTTCTGCATTTTATTTTCAAATTCCTGCATGTTTTTTAACCGAAACCAAGACTCAGACATGTGGATGTATGAGTAGTATTTGGTTATATTTCACTCTCAGAAAACATACAAATAACGATCATTTGTTTAATTACTAGAGTATTGGAATTGTTAGACGAGGGATTAATGTAGGCTTCTTATTTTTCTCTGAAAACCTCCCACTCATTTAGACAGAATGGGTCACAAATGTAACTGTGCTGACAGACACAATTAACTTTTAAAGGTGATGTACCCTACAGTTTTGTCAACGTGCTTTCAAGTTTGTTATTTTAATGCTACAATAAAATGATGCAAAGCACATAGGCACAAGCTGGATGAGGCTTTATAAATGAGATGTTTGCTTTCCATGCGTATTAGGTTGTTTTCACATATGTTGGTGCGCACCGTGGTGCGGCCTCGGAGCGCACCAAAATACATTGTATCATTTTTCAGTTAGTGCGGTCCGTGTTCACATATATATATTTTTTACTTTACTCGAAATGCCGCACCGTACACCATGTGACAACGGTCAGCGCTGTCATTGGTCTCTGACAGCTCTTACCGTCTCATGACCACCCCCACGTTTCCACGACAACCAGCCTGACAGGGAGAGCGCAGCTATCAAGATGTGGAGATAAATGATGCACGTCTTTGAGAAGTTTCTTTGCTTCAACGCGAAATTGCGTAGCTGTTCTATTAAAGCCTTTCTCACGGAGCCGTTTGCTAAAAAGCCCGTAATGTCACTATTTGTGTGTGGAGGACAGCTATGCATTTATAAAATCATCAGCTCAAACGTAAAGGAGACAGCGAACCTCTATGCAACGGACCGGGATTGGCTTGTTTGTTGTTAACCCACAATATAACACCCGGCTCACGTCACAACGAAAGCCCAGTGGCTCAAACATGTGGAGCTGGGTCGGACTGGGAACAAAATTCGGCCCTGGCAATTTCCTCGTGGAACGGCCCACCACTGGACCGACGACACCCCCCCCCACTCCACACACAACCCCACCGATACCAAAATCGCCCCTCTAACCCAATGCTTTGATTTATTAAACATTTATATTAATTTCACAGTATAGTTACAATTCAACCACCTCAAACTCTCTTTGCCATGAACAAAGCTGACACTGTTTGTCCAAGCACCACAAAAACACTTTACTATTTTTGCACTGTTATATGAAGCAATACTTGTGTAGATGACCCCTTTTATCAAACTCTATTGAATACAATAATATGTCAAGTATATTAATGATAGACAGTGCAGGTCTATAGATTATAAATAGGTCTATAGATTATAAATGTGACCGGTGTTATAATGGTTTATGTAGCTTTCTTCACTTAATATTAGATAGAGCAGAAGCAGTAAAAGTGCCTCTCTTTCTATTTCTCTCTTGCAGATTAAAAGATTACCATCTCTTATATCTAAAATGTTTGCTCAGAAAGCAAAGATGGTTAATTAATAATATTTATAAAAATATAAGAAAGAAAGTGCATTGTGACTTTCAAAACAAGAGCCAGTTGTTATAGCCACAGAAACCAGAGCTTTAACGCATTAGCGCCGACTGGTCGATCAGACCCAGGACCCGAAGTAGCATAATTAAACTGGGACCGACCCAGACCCAACTGCCCCTTTAAAACATAGACCCGGAACTGTACGGGTCCTCTGTGAAGACCTCTAATGCATACAACTCTGCTCAAGTTCAGAAACATGGACACAACGTGACACTGAACTTGCCTCGGCTCACAGCCAATTCATAGAGAAACAGAGAGCACGCGAACACATACCGAACTCGTTGGAAGAGACACGTGATGGCACTCAAATGTCATTATCAAATAGTGTCATTATCACGGAAGAACAAAAAAAAGTTATGCCAGATATATTTGGGCGGTTGTTAATATACCTGGGCGACTTTTTCTCGCGGATCTTCTCCGCTCCCCATTTCTTCTTTTTGGAGCCTCTGTTGTCCATAATGATTTTTCTTAAGTGCAAGGCTAAATGATGCGCTATCATCACTGTATATTTCCACATAAACCCAGCGGCTGCTTGGACAAATCCATTTGAGGGGTGGGGCATGGGTGCGCGATCGTAACAACACACACTGAACCTGTCATGAAGAAGCCGAAAATATTTTCCTATCACCCGCCCCCAAAGCCAAATGCAACTGCATTTATACATGACGGGCCGAAAATAAATAACTTAAACATTTTGGCATGAAAAAAAAATAAATCTCGGAGGCCACCGGCCCACATGTCGAGCGGCCCACCGGGCATTTGCCCGGTTGTACAGATTACCAGTCCGAGCCTGATGTGGAGAACTTCCTGTATTTGGTTTGGCCCGAGGTCCAGCAGTGTTCACACCACAGGTGGGTCGCCCCAGAGTTCGGCAACAGCCGCTCCGAGACCACCTGTTTAGAGCGGTCTCGGAGCGGCCGTTTAGTGCGCACCCGAGTGCGGCTGTTGTGTTCACATTGACCCAAACGCACCATACTCGGAGCGACACGTCATTTGGGCCGACCTAAACAGTGTATATGTGAAAACACCCTTAGTAACGAGAATCAAGTTACTTGTCTTTTTGATTAAAATTTTAAAAAATATTTACAGTTATTTAAGTTATAATTATAATAAAAAGCAAAAATGCATTTAAAATGCCATTTTCATGTAATATGACAAACTTCCGGTTAAAGACACGCCCACTTCCGGTTCCATCCGAATACAAATACAGATACAAATAATTTTGAGACTTTTACAGATACAAATAGAGATACAAGTAATTACTCCACTGCACACCCCTATTGAACATTCTCTTTCCATGCTAAATGCCATACCTCTAACTTTGTGCTTCTGTAGTTTCTTTCCATTTTTCTAGCTACTTTTTTAAGGGCTGCAGTATTATGGTCATACCGTGGAGCTGGCGTTTTTTCTTTGATTCTCTGTTTTCGAATTGGAGCAACAGCATCCAACGTGCTAGATCAAACGTTGTTCAGGTTTTCTATTATAATGTCCAGATCTTCACGGTTATCTGCTACATGTTTCATTTCAGACAAGTCTGGAAGAGTGCTAATAAAGCTATCTTAAGTGGTGGAAGTTATTGTTCTGGCTAATCTGTAGCATGTTTTAGACTGAGTGATCCTATCTAGAAGTACAGTGTATGACACAAGGCAATGGTCTGAAACTGCATCGCTCTGGGGTGATATTTCGATGTCATTAATATTGAGTCTGAGTGACAGAATTAAGTCTAATTTGTGCTTACTGCTCTGCGCTTTGCTCTATCGCTTTTTATATTTTATCTTATAATTTTAACTTCAGCAAATCAGCATAGTGCTCAAACAACAAAGCTTGGCATCAACGTTAATTTACAAACTTTCGGGACTGGAGGATTACAAAAAAGTGGAATTTTTCATCCGTCTAGCCTCCCACCGCCATCAGCTTACATTCCAGAAGGAAAAACACAGCTGCCTTCATTCAAAAGGATAAGAAAAAGAAATGCTTCATCAAAAATCTACTTGCTGCACAAACTGCCACAGACTTTTACAAAGGATTGCTGTTCTTGAAACAAAGTTACTTACAGGACTACAAAACCAGACGGAACACACAACAGAGCTTCGTCATCATGGACGCCCTCAGCATACACCCGGTGAGTCCAATGAATCTAATGATCAACACACTAATCAATGGTACAAACAGGGAGCAAGACCCAAAATCACTCGAGAAATCAGACTGTCACGAGCATCACATTTTGCCGCAGTAGCTTCCTCTACCCCAGATACAGCTATGACAAGGATTGCAAACACTGACTTTCTACCACCACCTATACATCTTGAGAACAGATTTGAAGTATTAATGAATATGAGTGAGGAATCCCCAAATGTGATAAATGTGACTGAACACCGATCAAATCAGCCAGCAGCTAACACTGTTGCTAACTGCCGCTCAAGATCGAGCAGACAGCGGCACTCAGCGCAGAGCGCATCCGAGCCCAGAACTCTGATATTGGGTGACTCAATTATCAGAAATATTATCAACAGGGACTCAACTACGTGCTGCCTTCCACAAGCAACCGTTTCTGATGTAAACAGGGAACTTAAGAACATTCTGATGAAACATAAGACTGTAAATCGAGTTGTCATTCATGTGGGGAAGAATGATATTCACAAAGAGCAATCTGAACTCCTTAAGAGGGATTTCAAAAAACTTTTTGAAACACTCAGAACAGTGAAAGTTCAGCCGTTCATCAGTGGACCACTTCCAGCAAGAGGAACAAATAGGTTTTCACGCTTGCTTGGACTTAATACATGGCTGCAAAAAACCTGCAACATAAAAGGACTGAACTTTATCAACAACTTCAATCTTTTCTGGAGTCAGAGACAACTATTTAAACAGGATGGCATACACCCAAACAGACTGGGTGCAAGAGTGCTAAAGGACAATATCTATTTCTCCCTTCATCATCCTTCAGCAGTGTGTGCCAATCCACTCAACCTGAACGGCACACACACACCTGGACAGGGTATGAATGACCACAGGACTTCTCTCCAGCACCTGAATGGACATGACATTGACAGATCCCACAAGGACAGAGATAACACTACACAGCCACAACAACCACTGCTCATGGACACAATCTCAGCTGAGTCATGCCCACAGAGCTCACCACAGTCAGAGTGTGTCAGATTAGAACGGCTCCAAGATTCAGCACCCAAGGACGACTTTCTGGAAAACAGCCAGGGAAACCAGGACAACATATCACAGCCTCCGGTCACATCAGAACAACAGGACTCCTCACTAGATATGTCATTCCTCTCTCCAGCATCCCCGCTTTTGACCTTCTCTGGAAAAATGGAGGGACTGGTTTATGCTGGAACTAAACTATCCCACTAATCTGCTGCCTGTGACCTGTCAAACTAAGATCTCTGTTAGGGAAAAAAATTGTACTGTTAAGTTAGCACTTTTAAATATCTGTTCACTTAAAAACAAATCACTTCTAGTCAGCGATTTAATAGCCACAAACAATCTGGATTTTATGTTTCTAAATGAAACATGGCTAGAAGAAAGCTACAGTGCAACAGTCCTTAATGAAACAGCCCCTCCTAACTTTACTTTTATGAGTGTCTGCAGAACTGCCAGGAGAGGTGGAGGTCTAGCTGCTCTTTTTAAAGATGTCTATCAATGTAAGCAAGTGTCATTTGGGAATTACCCGTCTTTTGAACATCTAGGTATTGTGTTGAAAGGTACCCCACGCATTCTACTGATCATTATTTACAGGCCCCCAAAATACTCTCCAGAATTTGTTGAGGACTTTACAGAACTGTTATCAATGATTTCCTCAGAGTTTGACTGTTTTGCTATTGCTGGAGATTTTAACATTCACATAGATAAGCCAGAAAGCAGTATGACAAAAGATGTCACAGCTGTTTTAAATACTTTTGATCTGACTCAACATGTACATGGACCCACACACAATCGTGGACACACTCTAGATTTAATTATCAGTAAGGGTGTAAACATTTAATCAATTGTTATTAAGGATGTAGCACTGTCTGATCATTTCTGTATTTTCTTTGATATATTAATCTCTCCTACTATTGAAACTAAATCTGTGTCTGTCAAAAAGAGATCCTTAAATGAGAACACCAGCGTGCTATTTATGAAGGCTATATCTTTAACACCAAGCATATCTGCAGACTCTGTTGATTTTCTCCTTGATTCCTTTAATTTGAAAGTTAAGAGTGCAATCGATGATATTGCTCCTGTAAAAGTCAGGAAGAAGAATGGCAGGCAAAAATCACCTTGGAGAAACTCAACAGCGGTGCAGAATATGAAGAGACAATGCAGAAAAGCTGAGCACATGTGGCGGAAGACAAAACTTGTAGTCCATTATAATATCTATAAAGACAGCCTTCGTGCTTTCAGTGTGGAACTAGGCAAAGCTAGACAGACCTTCTTTTCAAATATTATAATCAAAAACATAAATAACACACGCACTCTTTTTGCTACTAAAGAGAGACTAACAACCCCCCAAGTCACATTCCAAGTGAAATGCTCTCAGACAGCAAATGTAGTGAGTTTGCTAACTTCTTCTCTGAGAAAATCAATAATATCAGAAAGGTGATCAGCACATCCTTGAGCTGCGCCGGGGTCAGACAAATCAGACCACAACATCAGAAAGTAGTTACGATGTCTGATTTCGAAGCAGTTGATGGTAAAATTTTGGAAGAAACAGTACAGCATCTTAAAACATCAACCTGCGCCCTTGACACACTCCCAACATCTTTTTTCAAAAGTGTCTTTAACTGTTTAGAAGCAGATCTCCTAAAAGTGGTAAATTCATCACTTATCTCCGGGACTTTTCCAAAGTCCCTTAAAACTGCAGTTGTTAAGCCCCTCCTGAAAAAGAGCAACCTGGATAACACTGTATTGAGCAACTACAGACCAATCTCAAATCTTCCTTTCATAGGCAAGATCATTGAAAAAGTTGTTTTCAATCAGCTGAACATATTCTTAATTTCTAATGGTTACTTTGACATTTTTCAATCTGGTTTCCGACCACACCACAGTACAGAGACAGCGCTCATAAAGATAATAAATGATATTCGCCTCAATACAGACACAGGCAAACTATCAGTGCTGGTGCTACTCGACCTAAGTGCTGCTTTTGACACTGTCGATCACAACATACTTCTTGACAGGCTCGAAAACTGGGTCGGGCTTTCTGGGGTGGTCCTAAAATGGATCAAGTCATACTTAGAAGGGAGAGGTTATTATGTAAGTATAGGTGGCCATAAATCTGAGTGGACATCCATGACATGCGGAGTCCTGCAAGGCTCAATTCTAGCGCCACTCCTGTTCAACCTGTATATGCTCCCACTAAGCCAAATAATGAGAGAGAACCAAATTGCCTATCACAGTTATGCAGATGACACTCAGATCTACTTAGCTCTATCCCCTAATGACTACAGCCCCATTGACTCCCTGTGCAAATGCATTGATGAAGTTAACAGTTGGATGTGCCAAAACTTTCTTCAGTTAAACAAAGAGAAAACTGAAGTCATTGCGTTTGGAAACAAAGATGAAGTGCTCAAGGTGAATGCATACCTTGACGCTAGGGGTCAAACAACTAAAAATCAAGTCAGGAATCTTGATGTGATTCTGGAGTCTGACCTTAGTTTCAGTAGTCATGTCAAAGCAATAACTAAATCAGCATACTATCATCTCAAAAATATCGCAAGAATTAGATGCTTTGTTTCCATACAAGACTTAGAGAAACTTGTGCATGCTTTCATCACCAGCAGGGTGGATTATTGTAATGGCCTCCTCACTGGCCTTCCCAAAAAGACCATTAGACAGCTTCAGCTCATTCAGAACGCTGCTGCCAGGATTCTGAGCAGAACCAGAAAATATGAACATATCACACCAGTCCTCAGGTCTCTACACTGGCTACCAGTTACATTTAGGATTGATTTTAAAGTATTATTAATGGTATATAAATCACTCAGTGGACTAGGACCTCAATACATTACTGATATGCTCATTGAATATAAACCCAACAGATCACTCAGATCATTAGGATCACATCAGCTAGAAATACCAAGGGTTCACTCAAAGCAAGGAGAGTCAGCTTTTAGCTATTATGCCAGTCGCAGCTGGAACCAGCTTCCAGAAGAGATCAGATGTGCTCCAACAGTAGTCACATTCAAATCCAGACTCAAAACACATCTGTTTAGCTATGCATTTACTGAATGAGCACTATGCTGCGTCCGAACTGATTGCACTATATTATATATGCACTATTTTAATTATTTTCTATTTCTCTTGTTTTTATTCTTATTTTTAACTGTTTTATACTTTTCCTGTTTTATTCTTTTTCACACATTTAAACAGTTTTTATTAAAATCACATTTATTTTCTTTTAATTGATATTTTAAATTCATGTATCTTTGATTTTTGTTTTCTCATTTCTATGTAAAGCACTTTGAATGACCTTTGTGTATGAAATGTGCTTTACAAATAAACTTGCCTTGCCTTGCCTTACGAGTATACGTGGGCCCTCACACGTTTTGTTTAATACCGAGAGAATGTACAACATCCATGAACGCACGTCCTAATGCATCTTTTGGGTTATCCACACGGATATTAAAATCACCAACGATAAGAGCTTTATCTACAGTGACTGTAAGCTCAGATAGGAGATCTGCTATTTCTTTAAGAAAATCTGTGTGCTGGCCCGGAGGCCTGTAGATGGTAGCTAAAATGAACGAAAGCTGTTTGTTGTTACGATCAGTTATTTCCATATTTAACAGTATTATTTCAAACAAATTAAATTTTAATTCGGATTTATGGTTTACTTTAAATATTTTGTTGTATATTGTAGCTACACCACCCCCTCTCCCTTTTAAACGAGGAACGTGTTTATAATAATAGTCTTGTGGGGTGGATTCGTTTAAACTGATGTAATCGTCTGCTTTAAGCCAGGTCTCTGTTAAACAGAGTGCATCTAAGTTTTGGTCTGTAATTATTTCATTGATAATAGGTTCTTTATTGGTAAGCGATCTAATGTTAAGAAGGCCAAATTTTAACATTTGAGTTTCATCTGTTAATGTATTGTGTTCTAATTTTATGTTAATAAGATTTGTACGAGACAAGGTAAACGGTGCTCTGTATTTATTTGTTCGAGGAACAGACACAGTCGAGATGTGTTGGTTCTCTGGTAAAAAAGGCTCTATGTGCTGGGATATATGTGATCTTGACATGTCAAGGCAGCTAATCAGTGGCGTGCACAGAGGGGGGCAGGGGCTTGCAGGGGCTCAAGCCCCTACCCCTTTTGTCTCAAAATGTAATGTGCCCCTCTCCAGTAATAGTAAATAATAATGATTATTATTATAAATATTATTATGCCACTAACATTAATAATGCAAAAAATAATATAAATATGTTTTATCCTTTGGTGGAGGTGGGCGGTAGGCGGAGTTTCCTTTGCAGCACGCACTACGTAGCAGTAGCCGCAAGTCTTCAAAAAAACGCTACACGAGCGTCACAAGCAGCAGGGCAGCAGGTAAGCTAATAGGGAAAATATACATGTATCCTACATGCTGCTACTGTAAGGTTTGCGACAGCATGTGAGTTATGCTTAACTAATTAGTAAATCTAGATTTCAGCTGCTTTCTGAAAATGTTCTCATACTTTCCGTAATGTTTTCATCGAAGGCCAATGTTACGTTACATCCTCGTGTAATTAGTTTGGAGAAATGCATCTACTGCAATGAAATCTAAGACCATGTCCAGCTCTAAATTGTAAGGATGGAACTTATCTTTGATTTCATGGTAATTAGTGATGGAAATTTTCGTTCATTTAGGTGACCATTTTCAGTTCGTTCACCAAAATGATTCGTTCAGACTCGTTCACTGATTCGTTCAGTGACCATTTCTTAATTTTACATAAATACGCCAATAGGTGGTGAAGATGTGTGTCATTATGTGTTATAAGACAATGAAAGACTTTTTGCAAAAACTCATTCGTTTTTAATAAAGCTCAAATTGTGAAATACTAAGCATAATTTTATCAAGCTACAAAATATATTAAGGCACGCGTACATTTATAGTACATCTAATCTGGATTTGTTGTAAATAAAGACTGCTGTGAGTGATTGGCATGCCTCCTCTGGTTCAATCAGTCATCAGATCCTCGTTCACGAATCATATAATTTTGGTCATGTCGTTCAAGACTTCGTTCAGACGCAGATGACTGATTTAAAGCAGACATATCATGCTTTTAAATCTGTCATTTTTACATATAAATCATCTATTTGTGGTCTATAAGCGAAACTGCAATGCTTGGGTGTGAATTCCTCATTATTATAGCCCCACAGGCCCCCTTTCTACCCCTTTTCTGATGTGCATCTGAGAGCAACTCGTTTTGGTACTGTCTTTTTAAATGCACGTCATACCCTGCCCCCTCTCCAGGTTGCAGAGGTGACACTCGGTTAAACTCCACCCCGTTCAGCCATTTTTGTAGTTTTATAGCAGAGATACGATTATCTAGCGGCACAGAAACTTTTTATTCACTCGTTATTCACAAAATTGTCAACAACGGAAGACTTGTCCATCCAGCCTTACATGTTCGCGCCAGAGTCGGAAATGGAGCGAGATGAAAATGAAGACGACGAACCTGCAGAACAACGTCTTCATATAGAGGTATCGCAATGGTGTGTTAATGCCGGCTGTCTTATTTCAGAATATTAACAATTATAAAGGTGACTATCATTCTTAGTTAATTGTAAGTTGTTGTAATATGCTATAACTTAATCCCGGGTTGATGACCACATGCAACATGGCTGCAGCCTTCGGATTGAGAAACAGCACTGCTAAACCATGACAACCGTGTACTTTACTGTTTTTAAAGTTATTTACAGCTTACTGAAGTGCTCTGCTCGTCTTCTCCAAAGATAGAAGTTATTGACCCCTCAATCAGACGAAGTCTATCGGCAAATCCTACTTTATACTGGTGGAGGTTGGTGAAATAGTTATCCTTGAAGTGCTTCGCGCACTAAAAAATGACATTTCCGTGAAAAATAAAACTCAACCAGGCACAGGTTCAACAACCGAACATTTTGATTTACTCTCTCGTAACTTCTGCATCCTTGAGCTTGGACTACAATATCGCAGCGAGAAATTGAAAATGGCGGATTGGTCGTAGTGTTGGGCTGGAAGTCGATGTCCTTATTTAGCAGTTCCGCTGCAAATACTGTGACGTTATTGTTCAAAAAACGTAATAGATAATAGAAAAATCAGAACCGGTTGGAAAATATGACCAAAACAGAATATAAAGATATCAACAAAGCACCTGAAGAGACTAATTTCAACTTTTATGTACTTCTAAACACTACAAATATACAACAAAATGCATTTAAGAGCTAAGAAAGTGGATTTAGCATGATATGTCTCCTTTAAGTTCAGTGAAAGGGTGGTAAAACTCTATAGATATATTAAACTATATTAAACAGAAATACAACATTTTTCAACAGATATTACCTTTATAATCATTTGTATTAAGGTAAATTGTCCGCCTAAACATGGTTACTATAACTTTACTAAAATAAAACCACATCATGATTCTTTCACAAGATTGTTTACGTTGCACTCGCTTTCTGTACGATCCCTCTTATTTATTAGGTTGTAACTTGTACCAGACATTCAGTTTGTTTAAGAACGCGATCTCTCTCTCTCTCTCGTTCATTCAGACTCAAAACAGCATCTCGATCAGTGAAGGGCGTATTCATTCAGTACGTTCAGCCAATCATATGCTCGGCCACAGCTTATACTCGATTGCCATTGGCTCGTACTTTTTTCACTCTTTGAATGCAGAAAGAAAGCCGTGCTTCATTTGTCCGTGCTCCTCAAGAAAGGAGGGAAATTTCAGTGAACGAGAAATATGAGTCAATGGATGGCATGAACGAAAACGATTCGTTCACCTAAAAGATTCGTTCAAAAAGAACGATTCGTTCACGAACATAACATCACTAATGGTAATACTTTACATGAATGCTGTATAAGTGACACAAGTCGGGGCTGGCTTCTAATGTAATTAAGCCACGCACCTTTTTAACTTCCACCTCGAGGAGGTCCCCAAAGCCAACCCAATGACCAGACAACACAAGTGCACGTAAGTATAAAAGCGTAAATTTTATTTAATTTAATTAAAATTGATATGGGAAATGGGGAGGCGGAAAGGGTTTTAAAACTAAACTCTTTGTCCTGCCCTCCAGGTGGGCCGTGATCCGGCGAGTAAGGGAAGGGGGACAGATGGAGTCAAGTGTCTGGGATCCAAGACACTGCGGGGGTGTGCGACTCAGGCTCCTTTGCCTGGTTTTAGGTTCCCGTGGCGCCCTCCTCTTCCTCCTGGAGGCAGAATGAATGACAAGATAAGTGTTGGGCTTCTTTCGTTACGTACCCTTTGTCCAGATAACACCGTATCTCTTCGGCACATGGTACTGGGGGTGTCTTTGTAGCTTTCCTTTGACTCACGTGTATATTTCTTCTCTCCCTCTTTGCAGACTGCCGCTAGAACACAGACGATCGATTAGCTATACTGCTATTGACTCTCCCTCTCACCTTTCCAGCTTGGGACGACGTGCGGCAAGTACAATACAGGTAAGGTTTGTTCGTCCACTTCCTCCACTTTCTCTCTCCACATGCTGGATAAGTACAGTGCAGATAAGTTACCCTCGTTCTCTTTCTCTCTCTCTCCACAGGCTGCTGACTGGGACACAGAAGATCAGTTATTTATAACTGCTGGTTCTCTCACCTCTCTAACTTGGGACGACGCACAGTAAGTATGGTGCAAGTAAAGTTTCCCTCGTTCTCTTTCTCTCTCTCTCCACAGGCTGCTGACTGGGACACAGAAGATCAGTTATTTATAACTGCTGGTTCTCTCACCTCTCCAACTTGGGACGACGTACAGTAAGTACGGTGCAGGTAAAGTTTCCCTCGTTCTCTTTCTCTCTCTCTCCACAGGCTGCTGATTGGGACACAGATGATCAGTTATTTATAACTGCTGGTTCTCTCACCTCTTCAACTCGGGACGACGTACAGTAAGTACGGTGTATGTAAGACTTCCTTATACACTTTCTTTGTTCTCCTCCACACGGTAACGCTCTTGGTCAGATGGCAGGCAGATTATACAGGCATTGTATTTGGATTGAAATGTGGTGGACTTACAGTGACCGGCTCTCACAATTTGCCAGAGGTTTTCTAGACCGTATGGTGATGAGACGTCGGAGACAAAAAACTCCCAACGGCTGCTGATGCTGCAGAGGGGAAAATACTACACTGTCGCACCTAGCCGAGCGCTGCCCTCTCCTCTCCACTTCCTTGACTACAGAGCAATGGACAGGAGCGCCCCTTTGAAGAAGCCTCGGGACAGGTGGGATCTACTCCGCCTCGCTCTGCAACAGTAAACGTTATGTAGATGTATACACAAGCAGCATTAATCTTTAGTCGTACTCACACAGTCTCTAGCGGTCTAACTCTTCACCACCACTCTGCAGAACAGCCCAGATGCAAAAGATGACTGCTATCGAACACCACAGTAATACTGCACACCCAGAGCCCACTCACAGCATATGCCAGGAAATAAACAACTGAAGCCTGCAGCCTTTTCGTTCTCCCACGGTGAGGTTAGCGGAGGCGGGGGTTTTCTGACAATACACACACAGCAGTACACAGCACCACGTCAAAGTGATATTTCCACAACAACACAGACCCACCGCACTCAAGTGAACACTTAGGACGCCCGTCTTCCTCTACTTCACCGGGGCCCGATAGGCGTTGTTAACACGGCCCAGTCAACATACACGTCGCTGTAGTAGCCCAAGTTCGTCCTCCTCCGGCTCTCCCACCACACTGTTCAGGGGTAGGGTCGTCCTCCTTTTCCTGAGTCGTCCGCTACGGAATAGGTTAGTGCACAGCGTGTCCAAAATCAATGTTTTATACTCACAATCCTGTATGATCTCCTCTGTTGTTCTCCTCTTTAGTACACACAGGCGATTATTCCCAGCCACATCGGACGAAGCGTTTCTTCCCCCAACAGGGTTACACAGCGATTTCACTAATGTCACAATTTCCTCATATAGCAAACACTCACGCTAACTCCGCTTCTCCTTCTATTTTGTTTCAGTTTCCAGTAATCTCCAGTCGTCTTCCAGCCACTATGGGATGTTCTGTCCCACACAGCCACCCCAGCTTTCAGCCTGAGAGGATAACAGCACAAAAACAAGCGCACCAAAACAGCACCAAACGAACCCCAACAACTCAGCCCCTCAACTGTGGTTTTAGATGATCCTTTATACTGCCCCACTCGTCGTTTACTCCAATCACCAGCCGCTACTGTTACGCACCTGTGTTGAATCAGCTGATTTTCCATCTCGCGGTGTGTTCGTATTATCCCGTCCGGGCGGAAACACTTCCGGGCAGAACCAAACTCTCCAACTTTTGGTTCCGCCCCTGGAAAGATCATCACCGTGTGACATAAGGGCAGTTCATTATTAGGTTCATGTTAACATGTGTTATGATCCAGCTGGGGATCGAACCCAGGTCTCTGGTGTGTGTGTCCTTGATGCTAACCACTCCACCACTGGTGGAGGTCAAATCCAAATGCAGAGGAATAGGAACACAATGAGATGTCAAGAGTCTGAGTTTTATCTTCGGATCTTAACTTCAGAAAAGCAAAATAAAGGCAACAGTCTTAGACAGCACTTTAAATGATTGTGTCACAGAGTCACTCAAAAAAACTCCCATTGGGAGGCAATACAAAAAGTAATCCAAACCAGAAAAGATCTCCTAAAAGTCCAAAAAGTATATATTTATATAGACCGTTTCAGCAGTAACAACATAAACAAGCGGCTGTCGCAATCCGCACGTAACTTCCGGTAAACTCCGCTAAGAATAAATAACAACAAAGTTCTTTAAATATAACAAGCAAAAAAACAACACATAGATTACCTTGGAAACCAAAACATTTGTTATTTTCGACGAGACATTTGTTCAAGAGATCAGTTTAGCAACTAGTCAGACCATTAAAAAAACGAAACCGGAAGTAAGGTTCGGATCCAGACGTGTATCACGTGCGCACGATGAAAACGTCTATATCCAAGAGTCCAAACTCCACAAAAAAAGTTATCAAAAAAAATAAAATCCAAGTTCAAAAAACAGAAGGCAGGAAATATCTAAGATCCAAAAAGTCTCTGAGAATGACAATGCCTAAACCAACATGAGGACTGAACAAGAACAAAAAAACAATGAGGCCTTAAATAGGGTTTGTCATTAGAAGTAATACAACACAGGTGAGGGCATTAATTACAACAATTCAACAAAGGTGAATTAATCTGGGTTGAAATTACGCCATCTAGTGGTGAGTCAAGGGGCTTCAGACAAAACATTACAGAATCCCCTCTTTTAGGAACGTCTCCTGACGTTCCCAACAGCTCGGGTTGAGTGGAGACGGTGAAAGTCCCTGATCAAACTCTTGTCCAGGATGTGGGGAGAGGGGACCCAAGACCGTTCCTCCGGCCCATATCCTTCCCAGTCTACTAAAAACTGGAGTCTACCACGGACCAGTCGAGTGTCCAATATCCGCTTGACCCTGTATGCTGGCTGGCCATCAATGATCTTTGGTGCTGGGGGTGGCCTGGTAACAGGAGACAGAGGACTGTATTTGACAGGTTTTAAGAGGGAAACATGAAAGGTGGGATGAATGCGCAATGATTTGGAAAGTAGGAGACGGTAGGAAACAGGGTTTACTTTCCTTAAAACCTTGAAGGGGCCTATGAATCTGGGAGCCAATTTGCGTGCCTCAACTCGAAGGGGAAGGTCCTTGCTGGATAACCAGACCTTTTGCCCTGGCCGTAGAGATGGTGCTGGTCTGCGGTGACGGTTGGCTCGTTGCTGTTGTAGCTGTGAAGTTTTCAGAAGCGCAGCACCGTGTGGCACCGTTGAACGAGATGTTGGGCAGCCGGAACCCCCACCTCAGACTCCTGCTCAGAAAACAAAGGAGGTTGATAACTAAATTGGCACTGAAAAGGTGACATACCCGTTGAGGAATGGCGAAGAGTATTATGGGCAAATTCTGCCCATATCAGGTGTTTGCTCCAGGACGTTGGGTTGGATGAGGCTAAAAATCTCAAGGTTGTCTCAATTTCTTGGTTAGTTCTTTCAGTCTGTCCATTAGACTGGGGATGAAACCCAGATGACAGACTTGCTGAAGCCCCAATCAGCTGGCAGAAGGCCTTCCAGAACCTGGATGCAAACTGAGGGCCCCGGTCTGAAACCACATCTTGGGGAAATCCATGCAACCTAAAAATATGCTGTAACACAATCTCAGCAGTCTGTGGAGCTGAAGGAAGTTTTGGCAATGGTATAAGGTGGCAAGCTTTCGAAAATCTATCCACAACTACCAAAATCACCTTGTTACCTTGGGAGAGTGGTAGACCAGTTACAAAGTCCATTGAAATATGTGACCATGGCCGAGCAGGAACCGGGAGGGGTAGCAAGTGACCTTGTGGACGAGACCTGGAATCCTTATGCTGGGCACAAATGGGGCAGGCAGCAACAAAGGATCTGACATCACAAGCAATCTTTGGCCACCAGAAGCGTCTGGAAATGAAGTCAAGAGTCCTACTGACTCCGGGATGGCATGTGATTGATGAGGAATGCCCCCACTGCAAAACGTCAGTGCGCACTCTTTTGGGTACAAAAAGACGGCCAGGTGGCCCATTACCCGGTTCAGCTTCCTGCTGCTGTGCTTTTCTAACAATGGTCTCTCTTCCCCATCTAACTGGAGCCAGAATCTTGGAGGGGGGGATGATGGTCACTGGGGTTGAAACCATGTTGGGTGGATCAAACTGCCTGGAGAGAGCATCAGGTTTCTGATTCTTAGAGCCTGGTCGATAGGAGAGAACAAAGTTAAAGCGATTAAAAAAAGAGCCCATCGGGCCTGGCGAGAGTTCAATCTCTTGGCTTCTTGGATATAAGTTAGATTTTTGTGGTCAGTCCATACAACAAAGGGATGTTTGGCACCCTCCAACCAGTGCCTCCACTCCTCCAATGCTAGCTTGACTGCTAACAACTCCCTGTTACCAATGTCATAATTTCTTTCAGTAGAAGATAGCTTGTGTGAAAAAAAGGCACAAGGATGCAATCTGTCATCTCTTCTGGTCCGCTGGGAAAGTACAGCTCCGACCCCTACCTCAGAGGCATCCACCTCAACTATGAAGGGCAGCTCAGGATCTGGGATAGTGAGAATAGGCGCTGAAGTAAATCTGTCCTTTAGTTTGCAGAAAGCCTTCTCAGCCTCGTCTGTCCACTGGAAGCCCTTAATATTCTTCCTAGTAAGAGTTTTAAGTGGAGCAGCGATGGCACTGAAATTTCGTATGAACTTTCGGTAAAAATTGGAAAAGCCAAGAAAACGTTGTACCTGCTTAATGGAGGTGGGCTGAGGCCAATCTTTAACCGCTTTGGTCTTTGAAGCGTCCATCTGAATATGACCTTTAGATACAATGAAGCCCAAGAAGGAGACCTCTTGAACATGGAACTCACTCTTCTCAAGTTTGATGAACAGATGGTTTCTCAGGAGTTGCTGAAGGACTTGACGAACATGCTGCACATGTTCCTGGAGGTCCTTGGAAAAGATAAGAATATCATCCAAATATACAAATAAAAATCTGTTCAGCATGTCTCTTAACACATCATTAATCAAAGCTTGAAATACTGCAGGGGCATTTACCAAACCGAAAGGCATGACCTTATACTCATAGTGTCCTGTTGGTGTATTAAAAGCGGTCTTCCATTCGTCACCAGCGCGGATGCGGACTAGATGATAAGCATTTCGAAGGTCCAGTTTAGTGAACACAGTAGAACCCTGAAGCAACTCGAAGGCAGTGGACATCAATGGAAGAGGATAACGATTCTTTATGGTGATTTTATTGAGACCCCTGTAGTCAATACAAGGTCGGAGCCCCCCATCCTTCTTAGCAACAAAGAAGAATCCAGCTCCTGCTGGTGAAGTTGAGGGACGAATAAAGTCAGATTTCAGGGATTCGTGAATATAGTCCTCCATGGCCTTCCTCTCTGGTGGTGAAATGGAAAATAGTCTCCCCCTTGGAGGGCACATTCCAGGCAACAAGTCAATTGCACAATCATAAGGTCTGTGGGGGGGCAAGGATAAGGCAGCCTTCTTGCTGAACACTTCTAACAGGTCTGCATAGTCAGTGGGAACACGGGATAACTCTGGAGGGGCCCCAGATGATTGCAGAGTAGTCCTTAGCAACCCTGGGGTAGTCTGACAGCTTGGGAGAGACAAGAAGTTCAAGGGATGAAGAAGAGAGACACAAGTTATTACAATTAGACCCCCATTTAACAATGTTACCAGAGGACCAGTCAATCTGGGGGTTATGAAGGGCTAGCCAAGGAAAACCAAGGATTAAAGGAAATTCTGGTGACTTGATTACATAAAACTATAGTTTCTTGGTGACCCTCAACCCGAAGATGTAGAGGAAAAGTGCTCAGACTCACCTGACCAGAACCCAAGGGCCTTCCATCCAATGCTGTAATGGTCAGGGGGTCATCAAGGTTGGTAAGTGGCACCTGAAGATGTCTGGCAATTTCCAAATCCATAAAGTTTCCAGCAGCCCCGGAATCCACAAAGGCCTTTAGTGGATGTGACTGATTGTTCCATAAAAGATGAGTAGACAAAAAGACTCCAGAAGATGCTAAGTTGGGAGAAGTAGTCTCTCTCATCACAGTCCTCCCTTTACTGGAAAAGAATTGGCTTTTCCTGAAAGGATCGGGCAGAGAGCTCGAAAGTGGCCAGGTTCACCACAGTACAGGCAGCATTTATCCTTAATTCTGCGGTTCCGCTCAGACTGGGAGAGCCGTGATCGGCCCAGCTGCATGGGCTCCTCAGTGCAAGTTACAGACGAGGCAGGGTAATCATGAGGTGGAGGCAGTACCAGGGGATATTGAATGGGACTATACCTAGAAGATTTTGTGCGCTCCCGACGCCTCTCTCGAAGACGATTATCTAATCGGATTGCCATAGCAATCAGGGACTCTAGGTCCGTTGCAGGATCTCGGGCTGCCAATTCGTCCTTGAGTTCATCAGAAAGTGCTCTGTTGAAAGCCACAGTCAATGCTTCCTGATTCCAGCCACTCTCCATAGCTAGGGTTCGAAACTCCACGGCTAATTCTGCAACACTTTGAGTACCCTGGCTTAGCTGAAGGAGGCGGCTAGCTGCCTCACGTCCACTTACTGGATGTTCAAACACCCTCCTCATCTCTTCAATAAAGCGACTGTAATCTGAACAGGCTGCTGGTTGTGGAGACTGCTCCCACAGTGCAGTGGCCCAGGCTAGGGCTTTCCCAGATAAAAGGGTAATGACATAGGCTACCTTACTGCGTGGTGTTGGAAACTTATTAGGTTGTAGTTCAAAGTTAAGTGAGCACTGTGTGAGGAACCCTTTACACCTGCCAGGACTTCCATCATACCTTTCAGGGTGCGGTAAATGAATCTCAGAGTTGCTGGTAGAGGTGTTGAGAGGTGTTGGTGGAGCTTGGGGTTGAGGACCAGCACCCTCCTGTGGGTTCAAAAGAGCTTGAAGGTGCTGTAAGATCTCTGTGATAGCTTGACTCAGTCTTGATACAGCAACCTCCTGTTGTGCAAGAACCTGTTCATGTCGCTCCATGGTGGCTGCCTGGCTTGAAACTGCAGCCAAGATGCGTTCTGCGTTGGACAATGGTCGATCTTCCTCTGCTGGGGTTGTATCCATGGTTCAGTCCTACTGTTATGATCCAGCTGGGGATCGAACCCGGGTCTCTGGTGTGTGTGTCCTTGATGCTAACCACTCCACCACTGGTGGAGGTTAAACCCAAATGCAGAGGAATAGGAACACAATGAGATGTCAAGAGTCTGAGTTTTATCTTCGGATCTTTACTTCAGAAAAGCAAAATAAAGGCAACAGTCTTAGACAGCACTTTAAATGATTGTGTCACAGAGTCACTCAAAAAAACTCCCATTGGGAGGCAATACAAAAAGTAATCCAAACCAGAAGAGATCTCCTAAAAGTCCAAAAAGTATATATTTATATATCCAAGAGTCCAAACTCCACAAAAAAAGTTATCAAAAAAAATAAAATCCAAGTTCAAAAAACATAAGGCAGGAAATATCTAAGATCCAAAAAGTCTCTGAGAATGACAATGCCTAAACCAACATGAGGACTGAACAAGAACAAAAAAACAATGAGGCCTTAAATAGGGTTTGTCATTAGAAGTAATACAACACAGGTGAGGGCATTAATTACAACAATTCAACAAAGGTGAATTAATCTGGGTTGAAATTACGCCATCTAGTGGTGAGTCAAGGGGCTTCAGACAAAACATTACAAACATGTAGTTAAAAGCTCTTACTGATCAAATATTATTGCGGGTGCAGCCTGATTCTTGTTGTTTACTTATTTAAAGTAAAAGATTGTACTTAACACAACAAACAATACATCATTAGAAAGGTCTAAGGCTCAAGCGTTTGTATTTGACCTTTATTTTATTTTTTAAAAATTTAGAGACAGTAATGTCTTAATTTGTGTTGATATGAAAATGAAAATCGGACTCCATACCTGTAAAATGAAATATGACCCGCAGTCGTCATGAAAGCACTTCACAAAACAACATTCCTCTGTGCTTCTGGTTCAAAGGCATGCATGTTTGGAAACATATTGATTGATTTTATATGTTTACTTATAATTTCTAAAGAAAGGAGTAATATTTATTCAATTTTTATTCCAAACGGGGTGATATGAGCCACTGTTGAACTGATCTTTACACGAGTCTGTTCATTCATATGTGAAGCCTGAGGGTGCCCTCATGCACCATCGCGCAGAGACACTTTAGAATTGACACATGAAGAACGCTTCGGTCCGGTTCAGAATTAACACTTTTAAGGGCATTTATCTACCCTGCTGCTAATAACATGCAAATAAAGATGTTCTGATGGATAAAACAAGAAGACAATAAACTTAATTAGGATTATATATGGAATATCTGTGTTGTTCCGGTCATGTTGGGTATTTTCATAATGCATATTTATTTATTATAATGCAACGCTTTAGCACTGTGCAGAATACCAAAAAGAAAGAGTGTATTATCTGTTTCATTTTGCGATCTGAAGCCACATCAGCTCAGAAGACTTGATCTGATATAAAGTTAGTTTGGAGCAAAAATATTAATCCCACTATTTGTCGTGTTTTGATGGTGTGTACCCTAGTAAAAAATATACTAAAATATATTTTAAATGCATTTATTTTATGCTAAGTATACTGCAAATATATTAACACATCTATGTACTAAATGAAAATACCCCATAATTGTACTTATTTCATGATTTCTTCAAATGCAGGCAGAGTAACTTTGTGCACTAAAAATAAGTTGTAAAGTAGTGCAGCTTTTGCACATGCCATTATGGGAGGTACACTTTAAGTTGAATTACAGTGTGCTTTGAGAAAGTATACTGATTAGGTTCTTGTTTCTATCTACAACATTGTTTGAAACTATATAAAAACTTGGTGTGTCTTTACCAAAATATTTGTCATAATACAAGTACTTTTTTGTGCTTGAAGAACAATTATTTTATTTAACAGAAAAGTTTCATATACACATATTTATCATACAGTATATAACTCCTTACAACAAAGGTTACTGTACTAATGGAAACAAAAATATAAAATGTATCATTGAAACTATATTTTAACATTTTCAAATGCACTTTTTTTACAACAATGACACTAAATTTACATGTATATCTCTCATTTCATTCAGTTTGTACTTGAAAAAATAGGACTGCATAAACACTTAAATATCAGCCTAAGTCAAGAAATGCTATTAAAGTGCCCGTATTATGAAAAACTCACTTTTTCTGTGTTTTGGGGTATTCATTTGTGTCTCTGATGCTCCCACATGCATACAAACTTGGAAAAAAATCCATCCATGCTGTTTTGAGTGAGATACCGGTTTCTGAATGTCCTCTGCCTTGAGTCTCAGATTGCGCGAGTTAAAACTCAGCTCCGTTGTGACGTAACAAAAAGTTTCGTCACATTCAGTTTGAATTTTCCCGCCCACCACCCCACTCGCAGGTCTCCACCCACCAGGTAGCTAGAGAGCATAGAGCAGTCACTTGAATGAGACCCTCTGTGCTGTTATCATGTCTCACGGAAATAAGAGCGCTATTTGGATATTATGGATTATACTCCCACCTACTTTTAAAAACAAAGTTTTAACGCGTGGTTATTGGAACCCGGAGTAATCTTATATACAGTGTGTTACGACGCAAACAGTCCTCAGATTGTAGGCGATAAGACCTTCATGCGAAATCTGATGTAAACAACAGACTATGTATCTATATTTCACGGATTATAAGCATTTGTGGACAAAAATGGTAATTGGATGTATTTTATTGGACTTTCATGGATCATTCACACATCTGAAACAGACTGGATTCGATTCGCGATCGCGTTGTTTCATCAGAAAAGGTAAGAAGTCACGTTATATTTTGCATGTTGTCATCTTCTGTCACAAAATACTACATTTATGATGCTAGAGCTAAAAGCTTTTTGCCAAACTAACCGACACCGTACGCCCCGGCTTTTCTGACGAGGCGAGCCTCTAATAACTTTACGGTCCGCATAGATATATACAGGGCCGGCGTCAAGGGGGGCATTCGCGGGCAGTGCCTCCCCGAACAGGTTGTTGTGCCCCCCCTACAAAGTTTTTTATTACTTTAATGTATATCAAGAATAATTAAAATAAATTAAACATTGAATGTTTCATGACTTGTAATGTAATCAAATGAGGAAAATATAGTTGATATGTTTTCTTTAATTAAAATAGACAAGTTTCTCTGATTGGATGTATTGCCATGTCTCACCCTTACGTCTTTAGCATATTTGTGACTTGATACTAGCAACGTGTTTTTTCGCGGCATTTTATGGATCGTGTAAAATATGGATATTAGTACATTTAGAACGAACCAGCACCGCCTGCTTCATCTGACTTCATGAAAACACAGACTGGCTCAAACTCAGAGATTAGAGGTCGAGGTGGAATTTACAAATCTACAGGACACTGTTTTAAGGAAGTTTAATGTTTGTACACGCCGTCTTCAGCTATTTTAAAGGTAAGTTAGCGTTGTTTTAAATTACGTAAGCTTAAATGTGAAGTGTGGCTATAGACCGTTAACAGCATTACGACGTGATTATGGTAAAGCGGCTTTTTTAAAGCTAGGACGCGGTGCGCTATGAAACCCATTCATTTCAATGGCGTGTGCCGCGCGAGGGCGGTTTGTTGTTGCGTCGCGCGAGCGCAGCGGAGCTCAGCTTAGCTTGTGCTCACGCCGCGGTCGGAGTTCAATAGTTTTGCGCATAGTTTGTGGTCTTTTGCACTTTATACGGGAAATGAGCTGACAGTCTGTACCAGTTGTATGAGTGTGTGCAGGGGCGCCGCTAGCAATTTTGGGCCCTATGAAAAAATAGGGGGTCAGGCCCCCCCATACCCATTTCGTACCAAACATACAATCCAACCTACTGTAGCTATTCAAAATCTTTGTCTGTAATTTAATAATACAGAACTATTTATTTTGATATTGTTTTGTCCACAGTTATCAGTATTTATAGATACCTAAAATGTCTGCAGCTAAGATAATTTATTGTGCAATGCAAATTTAATTGAAAAATACAGTACATTAAATCAAATATTCAGAGAAAATGCAACATTCTTAAAGATTAAAGATAAATGTGACCATGCCTGTGAAAACACAGCTGAAGTATTTCTTTGTGATTTACTGTTTTCCACATAAAATCATCCTATATAATTTAAAGAACATTTGTGAAAATATAAACTTGATAGCTTTAACATTGACTGAGTAATGTCATGTCAGCGATTGAAATCATAGTGAAATTAATGCTTGAAATTAAACTGTGATGCTTTTTTATCTCACAATAAGATTTGAGGCTTTAGTCTGATTTTCAGAGACAGTCTTAGTGACATACTGAATACTTGAGCTGTTACAAACACGACATTGTAACATTTAAAAATGGCGAACAACAACAATGCATCTTTTCTATGTACATTCTGCCTGAAATAAGACTGGGTCAACAATGCTTGACCAAAGCGGCGTGGTGAGCTTGAACCTGCTTACATCACGAGGCATTTTTTGGACCCAACATTCAATAGGAAAATTCAACTGCAGTAGCCACCTTTCAACCTGAAGAGGGCAGCACTCAGACGTTTTTACACCATATATTGTAGTATTGAAACACTTTATATCCAAATGTCAAAAAACTTACTAAAATCAATGAACAGCACTAATAAAACCCCATTCTTACAGATCATTAACTAAAAAAAGTTGGTTTAGGGTTGAGTTACTCTTTAAGAAAACAGCTATCAATGGAAATCTATGTCGTAATCTGCTATAGCTTAATAACAGTATTCTGTTATTAAATGAGACTATTTTTTAATCAACGGGGCTCTAAAATGAAATGAATGACAACTATAGCAGATTACGACATAGATTTCCATTGATTTCTTAACCCTGTTGCACGTTGAGAAGCTTTAATATACATAATTTGACTAGTTTAGCCTTAGTTGCATTTCAGTTTTATCACAACCAACTCGATTTACTACTGCATAAAAATTCTTCCTTGGCATATTGCGTTACAAAACTGGTGTGTAACTGATCGCATTTCTAGTTTATGTTAATTAGCTTATACGGGCTACGTTAATTAAACAGCTTATAAGGGCTGACTTTGCGTTAGAATCATAACATAAAACAGAGAACGTAAATCACCTTGTGTTTTTTTAAGCTGGGGTGAACAGAGCTGAGACTTTATAGTGGAAAGAAAACTACATTGTATTGATCCAGCGTCACATTGTGTAAACTGCATATATAGTAAGGAGTGCACATATGCAGATATCATAGGAAATAGTAAATACACACACCTTGCTCTCTTCTGAAGTTCAATCTGCACTGTGAGACCGTGGATTGAAGACGGCGCTAAAACGCAGAGTAAAGACGGGGCGGAGCTAAGAGGGCTCAGCTTAAGGGGGTTGCGTATGCGGCACAGTCCTTGGCTGGGGCCCTCAAAAGTTCATGGGCCCTTAGAATCGTCCTAACTTTTCCCCCCTTTACGGCGCCCCTGAGTGTGTGCTTGCTGTATTTGTTTTTAATGTCTTGTTTTTGCAAGTTATTGTTGCTATTGCGTGCCCCCCGTTGGAAGCCGAGTGCCCCCCTGTTAGTTATGGTCTGGCGCCGGCTCTGGATATATACACGGTCCGGACCTCCCGCTAGCTTCTAGCAATTAGCACGTGGCCCACAAGCAGTATACATCCCCCGCTGGGTCTTAATTTCTGTAATTTGCGAAAATAATGCGTTTGAAAATGTTTATAACGGGAATATGTTAGTATTGTCCAAGGAAAACGAGTTTATTGTTGTGACTGCTAACGTAACATCACAATTTACTCATTGTGTGTCATGAGTTTCTTCACCTGTAGTGTACTTATTAGTGATACTTTTCTGCATGATTTGTCTGTTGGCAACATAAACCGTTAATAATAATAATATATAAAATAATAACACCGTATGGTCTGTACTGCTCACGATACCACTGAGCACGCGCACGGGGACATGACGTTAGTAGTGGGGCGTGATCAAAGGAGCAGCAGCTCATAAATATGTTAGACTAGCTCAAAACGGCACAATCTGAACTGCCCTGAAACAGAGGCTATTAGAGATGGGTAACAATCTTTTCCTACAAGCAATTTCGAGCAAACAACTTTTGAAACATGCTTTATGGAACTCATACACCTATATAACTTGTGGAAAAGCAGTCATAAGATGGGCACTTTAATCCCTTTCAATATTGTTTGGCATTGTGATAACATATATTTTGTCTTTTGACCTGATCATGATACATTTTCTTTGGAGTGAGTAAGGATGGATAGGAAATACATTGTTTGTGTCATGCACTTCAGTTACAAATGAAGAGGATCTTTGTTTAAGTTAAGTTGAACATCTTTGCAAAGTTCATTTCCAATTTTCGCAAGCTCCTTAAAGGGGACAGAGAATGAAAAAACATTTTTACCTTGTCTTTGTTGAATAATGGTAGTCTACCCGCATTCACAAACATACAAAAAGTGCTAGACATGCTAGACATCTCAGTCTCATAGAAATTCCTCTTTTAGAAATGTCAGCCAGAAAACAGCCCAATCTGAAAAACTGATGCTTATGACATCACAGGCATCTAACTGCCCCTCCACTTTAAAATAATTGGCTAAATTTTTTTAGTGGCAGCAAAGTCAGCCAATCAGTAATCAGATTGCAAGTTAAGCCAGTAGGGGGAGCCAAATAGGTGCATTACCACTTGTTTAAAATCCCCACCCTAATAGAGCTATCTGAGAGAGGTTTTTAGGAAGCTTCTAAGGCATTACAGACCCAAACAAAAAATATTTTGTCTACATGTCACATCACAGAACAAGGATAAATACTCCGTTCAAACATTCTATGTTACCTTTAACTAAAACACAAGAGATATCCCACCCAGCACAAGACGTTATTTAGACGTTGTTTTTTGGGCTAAATCACGTCGGCCCGTCATGACCTTCATTTAGTCCAAAAAAAGACGTTGAAAACTGGTCTTTGTTTGGTCCGTCTAATTCAGTCCAAATTTAGCCTAAAATTAGACGGACCACTTTTCAACGTGTCTCCATTCAATAATAATCCTGACAAAATATGCATGAATGTATACGTAGAAACAAAAAATACTGAGCACATTGAACGATAATGAAACACATGCTTTGTTTATAGTCTATTAATATTTCTGTTTATTTTAATTAAATAAATATGTTAAATGTGCTCTAAACAGGTCATTTTGGTCCTGTACAGCACTGATAGAAGCACTTCATTTTCATCTTTTAACAAATATCTTTATTTTCTTTTAATATGATATTATTGGCAGAGGCGCGATTCCGTCTCATGCTTTGTGATCACGTGATTATTCAACCGGAGACGCGCATTGGGGATTTACCGATTTTCTCCTCAGACAAGTGTTTCTGTTTTGTGGTCGATTCTGGGGTAAGTTTCCTTAAATTCGTTGTTACTTTATTGAAATTAGTTCACAGGGATGTTAATTCAGTTGTCAGTATATGTCGATACGACTAATAAATTATCAATTTGAATGTTTATCGTTTGTTAGTAATGTTAGCTCGAGCGCTGTCAGCTTGACTGAGCTCGTCGCGCAGGTGTGAGCTAATGGAAATCTTTAATTTTTCTTTATATCTTCTATATAATCGTGTTATTGTCATGATTTCGGTTTTATTGGCTGCTTTGTCTTTGTTTCACTTGTGTTGTGTTTTTGTTTTGACAGCTCCACACGTGCGCGCCTTCCACCTGGTGATCTCATTGTCTCTGACTCTTCGCACCGGCGTCCCACACCTGATCCTTGTTATTGCCCAATCCGGTTTGATTTAAATTCCCCTCGTTTCCTTTGTTCTTGGCAAGTTCGTCTTTGTATGTACCTGCCCGCTAGCCTGTCTAGTTCTTGTCCTGTCGTGTCGAGTGTCTGTTTGTAGTCACTTAGTTTGGATTATTTACCGTGCTCTCTGCTGCCTTTACCTCTTCAGATTCCCCGTCCTGCTGTCAGTCTCCCCGTTTGGTGTGTCACCGTCTAGCCTCAGCGAACACTCTGTCAGTGGATTCTCCCAGCGCCTGCCCACTCCTTGCGCTGTCCGGCCGCAGTGCGCTCTCGGGCGCGTAATTCTGCGCTTCTCTCGGACTGCCAGTGCGCTGTCCAGCACGGACTCTGCTGAAGTCTCTGACCGCCTCTCTCTCTCTCGCCGTGCCCCGCCAGGAACTCTCTCTGTGCCCCGTGAGGAGTCGTATCGAGTGTCTACGGATAGTGGATGTCCTACAGCCCTGCTGGGTTTCCCACTTTGAGTGCTTTGCCTTTACATATATACATTACATGAAGACATTGAGTGTTTTTCTATTATACATACCCACTGACTGTGTTACTCATTAAAACCCTCTGCATTGGGATTCCTGAGTTGTGTCGTTCCTAACAGTTATTCTTGTTTTTAAATGTATTTTAAATTGTTTAGTTAATTATAATGCAAGTTTACTCCAAGTATTGTAATGTGGGCTTTTTTCAGTTTATGGCTAGCCGGATTGAGCCCGTGGCACAGCTGTGAGCTAACAGTTAACGTTAGTGGATATTTGTTTTATAGGCTATCTTTTATAAAAACGTGTTGTGAAACGTTTTTTTCTAAGTGTATTAAACAAATTATATTGCAAGTTTACTCCATGTATTGCAATGTATGTGTGCTTTGTTCAGCTCCCTATCAAAATTACATTAACTACTCTACTTTAAAATGTTAAAGGCCATTCTGAATAAATAACTGTTGTATATTTATTGTTACTTCTTACAGATCTTTTTCTTGGTGTGTCTTGATGTTTTCTATTGGCTAAAGAGTAAGTATTACTTTGTTCATATTTTCACAGCCACCAGAATCAGACTCAAGTCAAGTGCTCAAAAGTGAAATAGCATGTTGGTCTCTTCAATGCAATGATAAATAAAATAGTTATAACTAATTAAATAGTCATATCTCACTTTGACTTTATGTACAGTTTGCTCGAGGTCAAAACACAGCTCATTCATACAAATCAAACAGTGACACTGGCTATATGTCTGCTTTCTTTTTTGTAGCAATAAAAGCATAGAGATATATAAAGCAAAGACAACTATAAGATAATCCTTTAGGAGCCAGTAAAACATCTACAGTTACAGCAGTAAACATACTTGTTATGGGGTAAGAAAAACTAGTACAGAGATATGATTTATGGTATCCTAAGCACTTCTCTTATTATTGCTTCTGTCTTGTTCTTCATTTTTTGTAGTGCAAATAAGGAGACTTAGAGTAAGTACAAATTGAGCTTTTAGTACTGACGTGAATATTACATCGCCATTCGTTTGAAAGAAATAACAGACACTTTGAATGAAAGTGGTATGAATACTTAAAGGAATAGTCTATCCATTTTCCATATTAAACTATGTTATTACCTTAACTAAGAAGAGTTGATACATCCCTGTATCATCTTAGTGCGTGCACGTAATCGCTGGGGCGCGCTGCGACACTTCGATGGCATTTAGCTTAGCCTCATTCATTCAATGGTACAAACAGAGATATAGTTAGAAGTGACCAAACACATCAACGGTTTTCCTATTTAAGACGAGTAGTTATACGAGCCAGTTTGGTGGCACAAAATAAAACGTAGCGCTTTTCTAAGCGGATTTAAAAGAGGAACTATATTTTATGGCGGAATAGCACTTTTGGGAGTACTTGAACTCGCCTGAAAAATCTGCTCCCCTTCTCTCTCTCATAATGGGAGAGGGAGGGTGTTACTGCGCCGAGTCAAAGTACTCCCAAAAGTGCTATTCCGCCATAATACGATAATAATACTTTTTCTGATGCTGCTGTTTACTCCATTGTAGCATGTCTCTGTGAAACTGACAATCTCAGGTAGGAGCTGCTGGTTTGTGGTTGGCAGTATGGATCACAGTCTGTGACTCATGAGGAGCTGGGCTGGAGACATGAAGAGGTTGTCAACAGGTGTGTTCCTATACTCTATCAAAATGAGATAGGGATCAATCATGTGGGCCAATGTGTGTGAAACTTAATGTTTTTGCAAAGTCGTCAAACTCTTTGTGTTGATATTGTGGACCTTTTAATTTCACTGGTATGCCATGTCTCGCTAAAGTGACTAAGCTTGCTGATGACAGTGGCAGCCATAGTAGTGTTGAGTTTGTCTAATTGGAAGAAATGGTTATAGCAATCTACTTTAACCATTTATTCATTGTTCGAGGTGAAGAGGTCTGAAGCTAATACCTGCCACGGTCTGATTGATATTTCATTAGGAATCATGGGTTCCTTGGTATTTGAATTATGTTGAACCAGGCAAGTACTCCATCTTTCGATCATGTGTTCTATCTGCTTACACATTTCTAGTCAGAATAACATTTCGTGCTCTTAGCTTAGACTTCTCAGCGTGTGCGCATATCTCAGGTCAGATTTGACTATTTTCTTATCTTCACCGGTCAATGAAAGTTTGTCTTAAAAGTAAATAATGTATGTGGGAAATTGTTTCCTCTTTGCAGGCCATCCATCCAAGATCATCCATCTGAGCTGCTGAAAACTGCCTCGGTACGGATCTGTTAGAGCTTTGTGTCACTGACTGGTAAGTTTTTATAATTAAGTGAATCTACATGTCCATATCTTTGATGAGATTGTCATGTTTTGTTGCTATGGTCTTTCTGGAGAGGGTGTCTGCCACAGGAATCTCCTTTCCTGTTCCGTGTTTGATGTCATATTTCTAGGGCTGTAGAATCATTCGTTCGGCGTGCATAAACAGTGCGCAAATACTCCCTGCCCATAGAATATAATTAAAAAGGCACCTGCAACTGCCATAAATGCGTTTGGTGTGATTGGCCCCTAAGAGTGATTCTTAGCTTTAAGAAATTTGACAACTTGCTTTTATACTTAAGATCAGGGACGTGCACAGGATTTTTTAGGGGCAGTTGCTCTGACCTAAAAAAAAGGGCACCCCCCTAAATGTTTTTTTTTTTAAACTCACGGCCTATATGAAGGACTGAGAATAACAGGGTCTTTATTAAAATCAGCAAACATGTTTGCCTAATGCCTACCAAAAAAATTGTAACCTAGGCTGCTTGTCTGCAAGCTGTAGCTAGCTGCTATCTGTCTGATTATTTAGGCTTAAACGTGGCAAACTCAGCCTAGATTCATGAAGATTTTAACAGAGGTGGAAGGAGTAGCCAATAACTTTACTTAAGTAAAAGTACAAGTGAGTAAAGAAATAATTACTCAAGTAGAAGTAAAAAGTATGCAATGAAAATAATACTCAAGTAGCGAGTTACTAGTTACTCATGAAAAAATAAATCTAGATCACACACAAACACACACACACACACACACACACACACACACACACACACACACACACACACACACACACACACACACACACACACACACACACACACACACACACACACAATACAGTGCCCTCCATAAGTATCAGAACTGTAAAGACAAGATTTTTCTGTTTGCTGTGGAGACCAGAAATTGATAAATATCAGTATGTCAGAAGTTTAGAATGTCACATTTTATTAACATTTGTTTATGTTTCAACACATACATACTTTAACAACAAAGAACAACAGCATTAAATGCTGACTTATGTGTGTTGTACACAAATGCACATAAGTGAATCAAACTGATCCTACACATTTTATGCTTTTCATGTGTAAATCAGGACATAGCTCAGTGACCATAAAAAAAATAATGTGACAGATTCTGTACTTTTGTCTCATGTTCATCTTTTAATGTTTAGACATTTCTTGACTCCACAACAAACAGAAGAATACTTATGAAGGGCACTTCTACAATATGTGTAAAACTGCAACAGAGAGAGAGACGCAAGAGAGAGAGACGCAAGAGAGTGGCAACACTGTTGTCGGAGCTCCGTCGAGATCATCATCTAAATCATATTTTTCTACTATCTTGTTCCTATCTATATAATATAACTCACTAGTTAATCTTAGGAATACCTTACCGTGACGATTATTCAACAGTATCAGTAACTGAAACGATTTATCGCTGGTAAACACCCAGTATTAGCATATAGCCCGCTAGCGTAAACAAACGGGGAAACGTGCATTGGAGCTCCGTCGAGTTCATCATCTAAATCCTATTTTCTTACTATCTCGTTCCTATCTATATAATATAACGTACAAATTTATCTTAGGAATACTTTACCGTGACGATTATTGAACAGTATTAATAAGTAAAACGATCTATCACTAGTAAACACCTAGTGTTAGCATATAGCCCGCTAGCACTCGCTCACTGTCTGTTTACTGTAAATCTGCCTTCCTTTTCGATCTAATGGCGGACACATCCGATGTATGTTTTTCAGACCTTTCCTCACCAGAGCGGGAAGCTGTGGAGGAGTTGTTGCCCGGCATTCGCACCAGACGGTACAGCTTCCCACACATCACCCTGGCTCCAGGCACCCGGAGACGACCAAGGCATGCAACGAGCGAGCACCCATCTCGATGCAGCTTCACGGGCCGCGTTCGGGCGAACGGAGATGCTATCGCACAGCATGAAAACGGTAAGACTCCGCTTGTCATTGTAACCTGCACTACTTGCCACATGTACAGTTTAGCTTCTTCCGTCAGCACAGAGGGGTTTACATGTGTTAAATTTATTGAAGTAGTAAGGCTAACGGAGAAGGTTGCAGAACTAGAAGCGCACATCCGAACGCTCGTTGAGGACAGTTAAACCGCTAATGTTAATGTTTCAAACACTGTTTCGGGTGCGCCTACGGTAACGTGTAGTACACATAGCTCGGTTTCGGCAACTGAGTTAACACGGCCGACTAACTGGGTGACTATCAGGCGGCGTAGTCATATTCGATGCCCATCGAAGTCCCCCCTAGTAATTTCTAACAGATTCGACATCCTAAGCAATACACCGGCTGAGACATCTGTTAAAGGTGCCCTTGTTATTGGAGACTCGATACTAAAGAATGTGAACATTGAGGCACCAGCCACCATAGTTGACTGTATACCGGGAGCCAGATCGTCAGACATTAGATCCAAACTTAAAATGCTGGCTAATGCTAAGCGTAAGTTTTCAAAAATTGTTATTCATGCCGGCGCAAATGACACCAGACTCCGCCAGTCGGAGATCACCAAAGATACTATTAAAGAGGTGTGTGAAATTGCAAAAACAATGTCAGATAATGTAATATGCTCTGGTCCCCTCCCCGCCTACCGGGGTGATGAAACTTATAGCAGATTAGTGTCTCTTCACCACTGGATGTCAAAATGGTGCCCTCAGCATAACGTAGGGTTTATAGACAATTGGAAGCACTTCAGGGGGAGACCTGACCTGCTAAAGAGAGATGGCCTTCATCCGTCATCGGAAGGAAATGCTATACTCTCTAGAAATCTGACCAATACTCTTAATTCTAATACAGTCTGACTACCCAGGGCCCAGGTCAGGAAACAGATAGATCGGCCTACCCGTCCATCTGTTAGCTGCTCTGACATGTCAAGATCACATATATCGCAGAACTTAGAGTCTATCTTACCAGAGTATCAACACATTTCAACTGTGTGCGTTCCTCGAACAAACGAATACAGAGCACCGTTTACCTCGTCTCATGCAAATCTTACTAACATAAAATTAGAAAACAATACGTTTACAGATGAACCTCGAATGTTAAAATTCGGCCTTCTTAACATTAGATCGCTTACCAATAAGGAACCCATTGTCAATGAAATAATTACTGACCAAAACTTAGATGCACTCTCTTTAACAGAAACCTGGCTTAAAGCAGACGATTACATTAGTTTAAACGAATCCACCCCACAAGACTACTATTACAAACATGAACCGTGATTAAAGGGGAGAGGGGGTGGTGTAGCTACAATATACAACAACATTTTTAAAGGTAACCAAAAATCTGAACTAAAATTTAATTCATTTGAAATAATGCTATTAAATATGGAAATAATTGATCGTAACCATAAACAGCTCTCTTTTGTCCTTGCTACAATCTATAGACCTCCGGGCCATCATGCAGATTTTCTTAAAGAAATATCAAATTTCCTGTCTGACCTCGTAGTCACTGTAGATAAAGCTCTTATCGTTGGTGACTTTAATATACACGTTGATAACCCAACAGATACATTAGGATAGCCGTTTATAGATATTCTAAATTCTCTCGATATTAGACAAAACGTGACAGGGCCCACGCATACTCGTAGGCACACATTAGACTTAATTCTGTCACTCGGGCTCAATATTAATGAAATCGAGATATCACCTCAGAGCGATGCAGTTTCAGACCATTGCCTTGTCTCATACACGGTACTTCTAGATAGGATCACTCGATCCACAATATGCTACCGACTAGCCAGAACAATAATTTCAACCACTAAAGATAACTTTATTAGCACTCTTCCAGACCTGTCCCAAATGAAACATGTAGCAGATAATCCTGAAGATCTAGATATTGTAATAGAAAACCTGAACAGTATTTGTTCTAACACATTGGATGCCGTAGCTCCAATTCGAAAAAAGAGAATCAAAGAAAAAACGCCAGCTCCATGGTACGACCATCATACCGCATCCCTTAAAAAGGCTGCTAGAAAAATGGAAAGAAACTATAGAAGCACAAAGTTAGAGGTATGGCGTGCAGCATGGAAAGAGAGTGTTAAACACTACAGACAGGCTATAAAAATTGCCAGATCTACGTATCTCAGCAATCTTATTAAAGAAAATCATAATAAGCCTCGCTTCCTCTTTAGCACAGTTGCGAAACTGACTAGAAATAAAGAACAAACAGAACCCACTAATAAACTCCCACACAATAGTAACGACTTCATGAACTTCTTTACTAAGAAAATTATGATTATTAGGGAAAACATTGTAGGTACCCAAGCAGCCACCACTCTACCCAGTAATATATTTAACGCTAGCTTACCATACAAACATCTTGAGTCATTTAAACCTACTACAATAGAAGAGCTATCTAAATTAGTAGCGTCATCCAAATCATCATCCTGTATATTGGACCCTGTTCCCACAAAATTACTCAAAGAGGTATTCCCTGTAGTGTCTAACCCAGTACTAAATGTATTTAACTCATCACTAGAATTAGGCTACGTTCCAACAGCTTTCAAACTAGCAGTTATAAGACCGCTCATTAAAAAACCAAACCTTGACCAGGGAGATCTAAATAACTTTACAACAAGCTTCAGCTAGTTCAAAACGCTTCTGCGAGAGTTCTTACTCGATCTAAGAAGTATGACTGCATAAGCCCAATTCTGGCATCTTTACACTGGCTACCAGTTAAATATCGTATACAATTTAAAATATTACTAATCACCTACAAAGCCTTAAATGGCCTAGCACCCTCATATCTTAGAGAATTATTATCAGAATACAATCCATCACGTGCATTGCGGTCACAAAATTCTGGCCTCTTAATAATCCCTAAAATATCAAAAGTGTCTAAAGGTGGCAGATCCTTTTCCTACTTAGCCCCTAAGCTATGGAATGATTTACCAACCGACGTCCGAAAATCAGAGACAGTAGATAACTTTAAATCTAGACTTAAAACTTTTCTCTTTAACAAGGCATTCGCATAGTTTGTTTTAGCAATAGTACTTATCTCCCAATAGCTAGCTTGTACAACCTAATAAATAAATAAATTAATGAATAAATTAAAACCTTTTTTTCGTCAACACTCCAAAGCATGGTAAATGTCATTAATACTCTTTAGTAATATGCTGAAACTTTGAATTGGTTGTCGATTGAGTCTTAATTGCCAAATATGGTCAGTTTGCAATTTTGGCCTTTTTCCCATGGCCTTAAAATAGTATGTCATACAGAACCGTTTGCCACTGTACGTTAGTATTAACGACGGCAGTGGGGCCTCTGGCCTTAGTCAAACGAGTTCTGTTTCTGTTTCTAAAATCATCAACTATATGTAATACACTTAACCAGCAATAGTTAGCCTGCCCGGAACCGATCTGACTAAAATCCACATTACTGTGTGACACTTGCTTTTTATGTGAACGGCCCCTACGCTAATAAGATTTTGTTTCTCTCTCCCTGTCTCGTCCTCGATCACGAGGACAATAAGACAAACAGATCCAGTTCCGGTAAATGTGAAAGTCGGCACACCTCTGATCTACTGGCTGTTCTTCAACGTGATGTCCAGCTGATGCCTGACCAAAGACCACCGGCAGAACCCACTGAATCTCCGCTTAATCTCCTTCCGTTTCAATGTGTATATATATAGATCTCCCAAGGGTTTTTTCCTCCTAGGACTTTTTTTACTTTCCCGGCAAAAAGCCTTTTTGGGCTTAACTTCTATACGTTACATTAGTAATACGTTTGCTTATAATGTTGATTTATAGCCGCAGCAAATTTAGCTGCTTGTGCTATCGTGTATTATGTTATGCTATCTGTCGATTTTCTGTGCTTTTCACTACATCTATTATGTAAAGCTGCTTTGATACAATTACCAAATTGTGAAAAGCGCTATATAAATAAAATTGAATTGAATTGAATTGAACATACACAAACAGTACAGAAAAAAGAATACAAACACAGAATAGACAAGCATTTCAAATATACAATTTAACTCTAGTATTAATGTTGATGTAGCTTATAGCTGAAATATCAGTAAACTGACAACAGTTTTGCATATGTATAAAGTTAGAAATCTCCTAAGATGGTCTGAGGACATTGACAGTTTACACTTACATAAAAATGATTTTAGACAATACTCATGTTTTCTTACGTTGTCATGTCACGTCTGTTTTGTGAGAATCACTTACATCTTACAGTACACTATGCAGCGAATCAGACGTCAATCATCGATGGATTTTCTTCAATCTGTGCTTCAGTGTTTCTGGAGGTTGCACGCGTTTAACTGTGACTGACGACGACGAACAGGTCGCGCGTATGTAATGGCGGTACATGTGTGAAGTTTTGCTTTTAGTTAAAAGATTGGTAAATTAATTTCCACGTCACCCAACACTGGTTATATCCTGCGTGTTTCTACATAGGTTACGAGTAAAACAGCTTCGGACGATTCCGTTTTTGCAGCGATCTGAACAATTCATTCAAACTGATTCGCGAACCAATTTAAACTTTTGGCCCATTCGCTTTGTAAAGAATCGACTCAAAAGACTCATTTATTTGCAACACTTTGTAAGGAATCGACTCAAATGAGTCATTAATTCGCGAATGCGCCAGACACACAAGATAGCAATTTAAAAATAAAATACAAATTTCGTAATTAATTAAAATACAGTAACGAAGGAACGCGGCATAGTGTAAACGAAGTAAAAGTAAAAAAAAATGTTTCCACCTCGGAAGGGCAACTTGAGTCGAGAAGGGCATATGGGCAGTTGCCCGGGCAACCTGAGCAACCCCCCTGTGCACGTCCCTGCTTAAGATTGAAAGTAGGAGTATATTTCATGAATTCTTAGTACTTAAGACAAAAATGGCACTTTCAGAAGCTTGATAAATATGGGAACAGTAGTCCAACTTAAAACTAACTTCAGTTTCTTTCCTTTCCTATCAGTATTTCTGCAAATTCCTGTTCCGTGTCACATGGCTTATGCAAGACTGAATCCATAAAGGTGAGTCGTCATCATCATGAGAAACGTCTTTGCTCACTGCATGCACATTTCTTTTATAAGCAGAATGACACACTTTGGTGAAGTGATTGTGTTTTTGGGGCTGTTTAAACTTGGTATTAAAGCCGCTCTATGCATTTCGGCGTTTTTGTCAAACAGCGACCCCTAGAGTCGCTGGAGAATACTTGCAACTGTCGTAATTTTCCACTCTAGTACTCCAAAGGTAATGACCAGGGCTGCGTTCAGCCCCGACAAAACGTTGCACAACGTTTATTAAACTGAAACGGTGATGCATTGAACACCCTGTTGTGATGACGCAAGAGTTGCAACTACGGTAGCTGAGAGGCCATTCTTTGTGTTCTTTTTTAAATGTTTCTAAAGCCTGATGAAATCGTTATAAATGTGTGTTTAATACTGTAAAATAACCTCGATTTTACAATCACTGACCTTGCTGTCCAAAATGAAAGACAACATTCCAACTTGAACCCATTGAGAGAGCTGTCTCTTTACTATCGCGTGGTTTTATACATCTTGCCGCTGATTGGGCTGACATTTCTGACACACCCACCAAACAAGAGAAAACGCTTCTAAAACCTGTTGCATTCCGTTGCACACCGTTTCCAGGAAACATGTCGTTCAACCCGGAAACCGTAGCAAAACGTTGCGCACCGGTGTGAGATTGAACATGCCCCAGGTAATGTTTCACAATTTCATACAAATATTAGGCTACTGCATAGTCTACTAAACTACAGATGATGGTAATAGGATAATAAGAAGTTTATTCACAATGTAGAGTGCATATAATAATAAAGTACTGCATTTGCTAGCTTGTAACGTTTTTACATGATTGGAGCTAAATCACAAGTAAACATTACAAAATGCCATGACAAAGTTAATTGTGTACGTTGCATTATTTCATAACATTGTTCGCTATAATGTCACTATACATGATTATTGCTATCTATCATAATAGTTTGCAAATTGTGCATGTTCACACTATTTACAACCTCTAGGCTTATTTATGTCCTGATAATTATGTGAGATATTGACAACTGTTGTCATGATAATCGCATGACATACTACAAGCAAGCGCAACAACATACAACATAGACCGCAAACAAGTTTACAAATAAGAGATTTACTTACTAGTCCATCAACAAGATCGCCAAATCAGCATCCCATCCAGTGCTGTCTTTTAGCTCATGCCAACGAGTAAAAACCTGACCGAGTGGGACTCTTGTCCGGTTACTAACGCGGTCAGATTCTCTTTTCCTTTTCCAACTCTCTTCCGAACGCGCTTTCTTAACTTTTAAATTGTTTAGCCTCACGTCTCAAATTCGCGCGTGCAGTTGTTGTCATAGGCTTGATCAACTTTATGCGGCGCTGCAAGAACCGACAGCCAGATGACGTCAAAGTGCCGTCTCTGATCATTCTCACGGTACTTTGACGTCATCCAGCGGTCGGTTCTTGCAGCGCCACACAAAGTCGAACAAGCCTAACGTGTGTGACGTCGTTGCCGTAAAGCAAGTCCTGATTCTCGCGAGATTTGTCAGGGGCCGTTCTCTCAAGCTTTCATTGCTGGTTTTGGTAGCGGCGTCTCCCCGAGCTTCAACAGGAGGATGATTCGCCCTACTATGACTTTGTTTACCACCGAAATAACTTTGAAGTTGTTACATTAAGGTAAAATAACTGCATAGTGTGTCTTTAAGATGTGTGTGTTTTTTTTGTCGATCGGATCATAAGCGGATGAGAAGGACACATTCTGTTTACACCTTGTATTTAAATCCGTCAGTTTTGTCCCCTTTCAACCTCTTCTGTTCTGAATACTTTTAGGGGATGGTCTGTGGAGACTGTGGGCGATTCCTTCTGCTGTCATTTAAACATGAGTAATAACGGGATTTAAATGGACGCAGCTAATATTATGCCAGAGTCCGCTGCTTGTAAGTAAACATGCGGCATAGTGTTTTGTACATTTATATGTAAAAGCTTTCTTTGATATTTCTTTGATATTCTCTTGTGGGTGTTGGAACACATTCTACCACATGCACGCTTACACTACATAAGCAATCCGATTAAAAGTGTTTTCAACTACCTCTGAATGTGGTCAAAAGTGGACAACCTCAAGATGTTTTGAACATCATTTACACATGTCTTTAGCATCCTCCACTTGTGATCCGATCGACAACAGCACATCTTAATACCAAGTGAAAATAGCCCCTTTTTTACTTGCGCTTCCAAGCTTTATAATGGTAGAAAACATCAATTAGGGAACAACTTCTGACTTTAAACCTCAATAAAGTGCATTCATCCTTCACAGAGGTAATCCATATTCAAATGTTTACCGCAAACTAGTTATTATAGTTTATAAAGTTTAAGACATTATCTTTTCTTACTATATAGTATCGATTACCCACAGAAGAACTTTATTAACCCCTTGGAGCGGTGTGGTTTTTCCCATATTAAGCTCGGAAAAGCAAGGACATTTACTAAAATAACTCCAAATGTGTTAGTCTGAACATGTTTATGTCGAGTTAACTGAGTGTGAGTACATCATGGGGTAATTTTAAAATCTGTCTGAAGCATTGCTTTAAATATTTAAATGGAGTATAGCAATACATAATTGGGACTAAATAACAAAGGTAAAATAAAATATAAATTCCTTTTAATATTAGTGTACCTAATTGGATTGATCATGCTTTACTTTTTGTTAAGACAACCCCTGTTTTTAATGTTAACATTTAATTTTTTTTATGTTCTCACTTAGATGCTGTAACCATAAAGCAACCAGGACAACACACCTGGAGTGACCGAGAGCAGGATGAAGAAAGAATCGGACGAGAAAATATCAACTGGTGCCCATGAGGAGACATATTGTTCTTGGACCTGCTTTTTCTGTTTAGTAATAAGTGGTTTTATGTGGTTACATAAAAGTAATTTAATATTCAATCCACAACCTAAATTTCCTACATTTTCTTAAAAGGGTAGTTGACCCAAAAAGGAAAATTCTGTCATTTACACAAACAGTTTGGTTACAAACATTTCTCACAATATCTGCCTTCCTGTTTATCAGAACAAAGAAATTTATGCGGGTTTGTAACAACATGAGAGTGTGTAAATGATGACATAATTTTCATTTTTGGGTGAAGTACCCCTTTAACATTTTTATACCCAGGGGTAGGGGTGTGCAGCAGAGTCAGTATTTGTATCTGTAACAGTCTCAAAATTATTTGTATCTGTATTTGTATTCGGATGAAACCGGAAGTGGGTGGGTCTTAAACCGAAAGTTTGTCATATTACATTAAAATGGCATTTTAAATGCATTTTTGCTTTTTATTATAATTATAACTTAAATAACTGTAAATATTTATTAAAAATAATAATACAAAATTTTAATCAAAAAGACAAATAATTTGATTCTCGTTAGTAATACTCATGGAAAGCAAACAACTCATTTTTAAAACCTCATACAGTTTGTGCTATGCATCATTGTATTGTAGCATTAAAATAACAAACTTGAAAGCACGTTGACAAAACTGTAGGCTGGATCACCTTTAAATGTTTATTGTGCCTGTTAGCACAGTTCCATGAGACCCATTCTTTCTAAATGAGTGCGATGTTTTCAGAAAAAAATAAGTAGCCTACATTAATCCCTAGTCTAGCGATTTAAATATAGTAATTAAACATCTAAAATGATCGTTATTTGTAAGTTTTCTAAAAGAGTGAAATATAACCCAATACTACTCATATATCCATGTCTGACATCTTGGTTTCAGTTTAAAAACATGCAGGAATTTGAAAATAAAATGCAGGACTTGCTTGATGCTTAAAGAGTTATTAAGGGAGATAAAGTTCGGGAACTGATTTATGTTAAAAAGTTATTAAGATCGACAAACTCGCGCTGACTGACAGATCCGAAATGCAACGCAGGGACACGCAAGTGGCGCAGTATATGCACAGAATAGTTCAAAAACATCTGTTTTGATAAGAATTTACGAAAGCATAATAAGCATTAGAACAAACTTGCTGAGCTCATTTTTATCTATGTCCATATAGCGTTTGCGCGAATATAACGAATTGTTTAAAAAAAACTTTCTTATTAAATAAATAAATAATCAGATATTTGTTTAAATTTTTAAATAACAGTATGCTCTATTAAAAATCAGTTTTGACTTAGTTCAAAACCAGCAACATGATTTAAAACAATAATGTAATTAGAAATATTTAATTCAAATGTTTCAGTTGTTATTTGCTTACTTTATTTTTATGTTAATTGCAATTCATGTCATAGTATTCTTCAGTTTAAATTTTGCTTTTAAAATGTTACATTTTCATATTTTTATCTATTTACTTATTTATTTTATATTCACCTAGATTGACAATAAAGCTTGCTTCGACTAGAAGTAATTAAAATATCATCTACCGGTGCCACAGAGATACAGAGATATTAACGAATATTTTATTATCAGAGTGCAGCATTTTATCAAGGTTTTCTGGTCTAATTAAATAAAACAGATTTTTTTTACAGTTGGGTTAAAAGAATATTAGCAGCGTTTTTAAGATTTTAAACTAATTCCAAAACAGCTCGCGTTTCTAAATAAGGGTTGCACCGAAAATGTCATTTTATAGGGCCTTTTTACACCTGGTCACTTCATGTGTTTTCTCTGATCGGATAGCTATCTGATCGTAAAAAGACCAGGTGTAAATGCCCTCTGAAGCGATTTCGAGACGGATTTAAATTCGATCGCTCAAACCACTTCAGGAGGTGGTCTGGGACGCATTTCAGAGAAGTGTAAATGCATCTGGTTGATGAAACCACATAAGTCGCGCTTTACTCCTCCCAAACGTCAGCACGTCACTCGCAAGTAAGCTGGAAGAGCGCCAAACAAACAAAGCTGACACGCCTATTGCTTTATGGAGAGATGACAGCGGGTAAAAAAGCTTCCTAGAATCAATAAAAGAGTCTAATGACAAATTCAAATGATATTAAACAAAGAAATATAACGTTAAGAGAGAGTTTTGTGAATGCTTTTCCCGTCATGGACCTGCATTAAATCATCGCGCTGTCACTCTCGTGCTGCGCTGTACTGCGAGCTTCAGCTCATGGCGAGCAAGGAGACGCGCGTCCCCTGCCCAACATTCAGTACAACATACAGTAAGTGCTGCATATTGTTGCGTAAACGTCATCTTAAGTTTTTTAAGGCGGAGTAATAAATAGTGTATTTGCATTTTGGGCGGGGGTAAAAGATCGGATTCATATCTGTTTTGCCAAGACGCATTTATGTGGCCAAATGTAAATGGAACAGTTTTAACAAATCAGATAGCTATCCGATCAGAGAAAACACATGAAGTGACCAGGTGTAAAAAGGCCCATAAATTGCACTCATTCACTTCACACACATATTATTCGTGCTTTCAGGGGTTTATAATTTAGAGCTGTTCCAGTAAACATGTGATTATGTCTGGCCGAATATTTTCTCTGTTATTCGGATGAATTCGTTGTTCGTTTTGAAGCTATTATCCGTGCCCTTCCGAATAACGTATTCGGCTTCGGTCACATCCCTACCCAGGGGTAAAAGAAATGTATGTTAAACATTTTTAGTTTGTCTTTTTTTGTTACTGCTACTTTCAACAAGACTAATTATTCAGCCAAGCTTATTTTGTACTTTAAGAAATGAACAGCTTTAATGGGTTTTAAGACACAGATATGTGCTCACAGTTTGCCCATAGAATGCCCAGTGGTCCCACAATTTTCCCGCAGTATGCCCACATTTTTCCCACGTATTTGTATTTAAATAAATTTTTCCACACAGTATTTTGCATTTGTGATATCTGAATTTGTGATAGTAATTTGAATTTTAAAACAATTCCATGTATGTATGGCTATCTCAGATCATATGCATGTGAAAGGCAGTTTCTGGTATAAATAGCAGAACACAAAAGGCTTTCTGTGTCAGAAATGCAGTCAAAAAGTGGGACAACAAGGATAACTGATCATGAAGGTAAGAACCTTAACCATGCCAGGTGAGGGATATATTATGGCTGAAAAAACAATAAACCAATTAATGAAATATTCATGTCATATGTGTGTTTGACATATAAATTCGTATTACCTTTTTGTTAGCTGTCCTATTTTGAGATAATTATTAGCCTAATAATAATAATAGTATAATTAATATTATATAATACATTCTTGAAAGATGTTAAACCCTTGGAAAGACATAGGAAATAATATAGACATTTAGCCCATTTATAGACGTCTTTTCAACGACCATGAAAAGACGTTATTTAGCCTTTCACTTTTCAACCAAATTTAGCCTTTTTCTAGACGTCGATTTATAGACATCTTTTCAACGACATGAAAAACACGTCTTTTCACCTTTCACTTTTCAACCAGAATTTCACCTCATTAAGACGTCTGGAGAAGTCGTCGTTTCGACGTCTGATTTCAATGTTAAGTCAATGTGAAGACGCGTTGACGCGCGTCAGGAGGTCCCGCGGCGCGGAAGAGGCGTTCGGCGCGGAGCGGAAGACGCATTTCCGCCTCATTCGCGCGTGAAGCTTGCGCGAAAGGCGCGAATTGAGCGTTGTGCGCGGTACGCGCGAATTGGGCTTTTGTGCATTTTGCAGATCACGCGAATTTGCGGCTAACGCCCGAGTTGAAAAATTTGAAATTTCGCGAAATTTCGCGCCGCGTTAACCAATCAGGAGCCTGCCTGCTGCTGTGGTGGCAGCCCCGCCCGGAGTCACTCACTCAAGCAGTCACTGGAAGCTATATGACACAAGTTGTTATTTCTATAGAGGAGACAGGAATAAAAAGGACCTCGCTTGGAAGAGTGTCAGTAAGGACTTTGGGCAACTTGGTAAGTTGTAATACACACTTCACTTTTGAGTCACGTGACGTTTATCTACCCGCGCCGTTTATTTTTCCCCTATAGTAAGGTTACCCAATACAAACTGGTAACTCTCTTGAATGCACAAGTAACATCCGTCATCTTGCAAACAGACACTCGCACAGCAGTTGCCCCTCCCACAAGAAGCGGATTTTGCTTCAGACGCGCGTCAAATGCTTGCTTTTTCCGCGCGTCTACTCCGCTCTACACGCGCGAATGCATCCAAATTGTTCAAGCGGCAAACCACGCGCGGTAGACGCGATTTTGACGCCCAAACCGCGTTTGTGTAAACTCAGCATAAGAGTCAAAATTGAACACACTTCAATCAGATCCTTCAATAGATAGATAAAAGGACCTGAATCTGTTCACCGAGATTTGGAACAATGGATCCACAGAGAAATAAAGGAATAGGTCGAAGATGAGGAGGAAGAGGAGGAGGAGGGAGAGGAGGAGGGAAAGAAAGAGGAAAAGAAAAAGGAAGTGGTGAAGGAGGAGGAAGAGGACATGGTGAAGGAGGAGGGAGAGGACTTGGTGAAGGAGTAGGAAGAGGAGGAGGGAAAAAAGGAGGACGTAGTGAAGGAGGAGGAAGAAGACTTGGTGAAGGAGGAGGAAGAGGAGGATGATGTGGTGAAGGAGGAGGAAGAGGACATGGTGAAGGAGGAGGGAGAGGAGGAGGATATGGTGAAGGCAGAGGGAGAGGAGGAGGACATGGTGAGAGAGGAGTAGGGAGACAATTCCGCCTCAATCCCATCTTTGTTCTGGGTCAGGCCAGAGAATCTCATCAACATCACAGGCTATATTGGTCCTAGCCAAACAGCGAAGGTAAAATCCTCTTGCATGATCCACCCCTGGCATTTACCTACTGATATGTTGATCTGTATGGAAGGCAATTTGATGCATTTCTTTATTCCAGTAGCATAGTCCAACAGTGTATGCACACTAAAGTTACTGTAAGTACATCTATCTGTTTCCCTCCCTGAAGGCTCTGAAGATGGAGTCAACAGTGAAATGACTCAAATTAGGCTTTACTCATTGCTCAGCCTCCCTCATAGTCATACCATGGACAAGGACATGGTCAGCTAGAGTGGCTCGAATTTTTATCTGAAACTGCTTGTCACCTTGCCCTACTTCTCTCTCCTCCTCTTTCACCACGTCCTTCTCCTCTTCCTCCTCCTTCACCATGTCCTCTTCCTCCTCTTTCACCACGTCATCCTCCTCTTCCTCCTCCTTCACCATTTCCTCTTCCTCCTCTTTTACCACGTCCTCCTCCTCTTCATACTCCTTCACCATGTTCTCTTCCTCCTCCTTCACCACATCCTCCTTCTTTCCCTCCTCTCCCTCCTCCTCCTTCTCAACCTATTTCTTCATCATGTCCTCTTTCACCACGTCCTCCTCCTCTTCCTCCTCCTTCACCATGTCCTCTTCCTTTTGGTTCTTAGTGTTTCCACCTTGGTAATTGTTCAGCAAAATGATTGTGCTTCTTGAAAAATGACGTTATGGTCTTGAAATTTTTGTTCAAAAGGCTGGTTATAATGTTTTAGCAATCTAGAAAAACTGTAATAGCAAGCAGCTCTTTATTAACTCTTTCCCCGCCATTGACGAGATATCTCGTCAATTAAGAGAAAACGCTTCCCCGCCAATGACGAGATTTTCCGTCTTTCCGCAATACCGCTATTATCCACCAGGTGGCGCCCTTCCGCAACTTTTTGAAACCGGAAGTATTGCTCTATGGCAAGCTGCTGCATGTCCGTGTCTGTTTTAAAGATCGCTCTGAATGAGATCTCTATGAAAAGTCCGTCATAAAAATGGAATTATCTCTGCTTTTTGCTCAAAATATGGTGTTTTTGCAAAAACCTACCCATATTCAAAAGCTGATTGCAAAAGAACCACTAAAGGTAGGATGAAAAGGTTTTTTTAGTTTGAAAGCAGAGGGTCTGTTCTTTCATTTGGTATATTGTATGTTTATATATTTAAAGAAGAACATTTTCTGGAAGGCATTAAACTTTGGTGAAAATCATGAAAAACGCTGGCGCTGGCTGGCAACTTTTTTTAAAAACGCTGGCGGTGAAAGAGTTAACAATACTGTTTTTTGTGCCTATATACCAGTCTTTGTCATGTTGCTTACTGTCTAGCCAGAGAGAGGCAAGTTGTCTTGTTGTGCCAAGGCAGACACTATGTTGGTATTCGGTTTTCACTGCGATTGTATGGTGGCGCAGTTGGTAAAGACCAATAAACAACCTCTGTACGGGAGGGACCTGGGTTCAAATCCAGACAAGCACAAGATTTGTATACAAAGTGGTTTGTATGAAGTGTCAGTGTAAAGCAAATGTTCAATCCTGATGTATAAATCACTGTAAATAGATTATGAAGAAATACTAATATTTTTTCAGTGCTCTCAAGTACTATTAAACGGAAGTCCGAATGAAGTGTACATGAAGTGTATTTTAATGACACTTTAAGTTAAATTAAATTGCACTTTTAGCACATTTTACTATTACCTAAAATACACTAGAAGTCTGAGTTGAAGGTACTTCCAATGTCATTGCAAGCAATTTTAAGTATGTCTTAAGCATACTACATCTCACTCAAAGTTTTAATACAATACAATTTTATTATGCTTCAAATGTGTTTGAATGTCACTATAAGTAAAATACTAGTATGGCCTCAGTTTATTATAAGTATAACATAAGTGTAATTAAAATGTAATTAAGTTGCAATTGTAATGTTATCAAAATAAATTTCAAGTGCACATTGAATGTTCTGTTCTGTATATTGTCCTAAATTAGGGTAGATTCTTAAGTTGTACTTAAGTATACTTTGAATAGTTCCACTTTAGCACAAAAAAAGTATATTTAACACAATTTTAGTTGGACCCCAGCACTACTTTCACACAACTAAAGTGCATTAAGTACAAAATTAGTTGTTCCAATTTAGCAGACTTGAAGTATACCAATATATAGTGTTCAACAAATACATTTAGTTATACTAAAGTACATGTCAATAAATTGTACTTAAGTATACTATTTTTTCACTAGGGTAGGCCTGGCAAACTCGATTCCTTTTAAGGATCCGGGTTATTGTGAGTCACTCACTAAAGTGATCCGGGTTGTGTGAGTCACTTGAGTCATTTGAGTCAGTATTGCTAAATCGCCAAGGAACCTCAGTACAGACCCACTTGTAACCGGCTGATCCACGTGACTCGAGATTCTCAGAGCTGGAAACATTGCAGACTAGCAGACCATGGGACTCATGAGACTAAATTCGCTCTACAGATCCACTAACCGGCTGATTCGCCCGGATCAGCCTGTGCCGGTTAGTGGATCTATAGAGCGACTGAAATCTCCTCAAAAGCAAATTCACAAGAAAAGCCTTTCACTTCTGAAATAACATGCTTATAGGTTTTAGGTTTGGTGTGTATGGTCGACCATTTAAAAAAATAGGCCTAATAATAATAGCATAATAATATAGAAAAAACTGTGTCCTGATTATGTAGCCCCCGAGCTGGAGAGTCTCAAGTCTGCAATGTCACCGGCAGATCTGCGAATCTGCAGTGTTTCCGGCTCTGACTCGTGAGACAGTTCGCGCAGATTAGCCGGTTACGGATCAGCCGGTTACGAGTTGAGTGATTCTCAGAGCAGATTCGCATGTCTCTCGAGTTTGCAATCTTTCCGGCTCTGAGTGAGAATCTCGGGTCAGTTCGCGCGCAGTTCAGCCGGTTACGAGTGGATCTGTAGAGCGAGCGAAGTCTCATTAATAATGTTGAAAGAGGTTTGTGTGTGTGGTGGCGCTGTTTATGGTTTTACATTGAATTGTAGTAGGAAGAAAGATCAGAGTGAGTCACGACTCAAACAGATCTAATTGTGTGCTAAACTAACAAAGTGGTGTTTTAGCTATGAAAAATAGGTTTTAGGAATAATTTCAAATGGTTAAGCTTATTGTTAAATTTTTTTGTAAGTGAGACATTTAATCAAAGAAATAAGCAATTAAAACACTGTGATAGATCGGTTAACTTGCCGATTTAATGATTGCTAACACTTTTAAACATATACACATATAAAGTTTACAACATTAAATTAAGTCCTCAAAACTTGAGGACTTTTATTAATTTCATTTGCCAGCAAGAAAGATAGTATTATATTTTAAATAATCTGTAATGTACCCCCCCCCGCACAGACAAGTTGGTATTACCCAACCCGCTTTCTCAAGTTTGTTCACTGCTTTGCGCGTGCGCAGTGGCTGGGATGAATGGTTGGAGAAATCTGACGTGGATGATGAAAAGGACAAGGCAGCTTGTCACACCGTGCTGAATGACTGATGATCTGCTTTTATTTCCTTTTTTATTTAATTTCACAAATTTGTTAGCTATATAGGATATATCTGAAGTTGAAACTCTGATCAGATTACTCCTTGTGGTACCAGTCTCCTCCTCTGAGGCAGAGATGAGCTTTAGTGCTCTAAGTTAGACGATTAAAGACTTGGTAGTACAAATCACAACGTTTTACTTCTTTTCTGACTTCTGGCGCGAACACACGGTGAAAAGCGCTATTTTTAGCCTTTCATTGATAAAACTAAAGCGTCTGATCTCCGTAGTTTCATTTTGAAAGCGTGTGAAAGTTGCGCGATCCTATTTCATCAATTGCGCGAAAATTCAGAGAAAGCTCTAACATATACACGTAAAAAACACTGTGCAGTATGTTTACTTGCTAAACAAGCAGTGGACTCCGACATAATATTACTTCGCGTCCATATAAACTCATCATTACTCCCGCTCGCGTTTGAATGACAGCAGAGAGACTCGCCAACCCGTCTCGACAGACCGCCCCCTCACAGTATTCAGCACAGAAGTGGTCGAAAGTGGACAAAAGAGACGGATTTAAATACCAGGTGTACAGTAAACGTGATGTGTCTGATCGATGAAAACACATCTTAATACCAAGTGTAAACAGCCCCCAGGACAGGTTATGCACAACTATGACACAGCAGAGGCTGAACCATGTTGCAGTGTCTCACATACATCTGTCACGGCGTGGTAACACCGAAAATGGAAAACAAAAGGAGAACCCAAACGCAGAGGATATACGAAAATATAACTAAGAATTTATTTACAACAGAACAGAAAACACCCACGTGGGGGTAAAACAGAATATAAACAAAACACTGTGATGAAACACAAACAGAAACACGGGAATGACTGGAACAGGTCACAGAGTACATGAACACTGAATATACAACAACGCACGCGCACACGACAAAGAACCAGAGGGCAATATAAAGACATGACATCAATGGGGAACAGGTGAACATAATTAATCACGTAAGACACGAGTACATGAGGGAGTAGGGTGAAAGTGACAAGACACTGGGAACACGTGCCACAAATACATGTGAAAACACGTGTCCCCACATAAAACACAATGCTGCCATAGCCTTGCTCTCTAATATCAGACCTGAATCATACACTAAGGTCAGGCAAGACCATGACAGCCACAAGACACTGGGAACACGTGGAAGCCACACATAAAATATGACTCCACATGTCCCCCACACCGAACATAGTACTGTCATGGTCTTGCCAGATACACTCAGACCTGAGTCTAGTACAAAAGGTCTGGCAAGCCCATGACAACATCAGGACAAATTGGACATCTTAAAGGGACACTTCACCCATTTGCATTAAGCTTTGTATAGTTAGAAACTCAGTCATTTTTTTGAATGGTCATGCATCATTCCCTATGTTACCCCTGAGACAGGAGAAATATGGAATTCAGTGTTGCACTTCCTTCTTTCAATGATGTTAAAATTATTATTTTGCATCATTGAAGAAGTCCTATATCTTTGTAGAGGGGGTGAGACTACAAACACTCCTTTTCTTGGTCAAATAGGCACCAAATTTTAAATTTATGTTACATTTCGACTACAAATATGATCCACTTTTAATAAAGATGAATGTTTCCACGGGTGAAATGCTCCTTTAAGTAAGAAGTCAGTGTGTGCACAGTTCATTTCTTTTACACCGAGACGTAAACAGGTGTTTTGTGCTTTTATCTGAATGGTATGTGTGTTAAGTTGCAGCCTAGAATTTTGTCACATACAGTACCTTAAATGTGATTTACAGATAGGCCTTCTTTTGTATTTACATGCTTTTGTTTAGATTTTGTTAGTGGATGGTGAGTTTTTGTGATGCCAATATGTGAAATCTGTTCTGAATAAAGGTGCAAGCTGCACTTCAGTGTGCCACCCTGTATTGTGTAATGTATTGAGAGTTGAATTGTTCATAATACATTTGCTGCATGTAGGTGACAATACAGTGATGGAATTGATTAATCTTTAAGTTCTTGTTTCTTTTTTGATAAAATATTGAACACACAAAAAATGTGGAAACTGCCACTGCTGGCTAGTGCTCAAACACTTAATTTGTGTCATTATGGCATAAATAGTCAAGTGAACAGCTGCATTTACGTTAAGTAGTCTAAATCAGTAAAGGTATCACAATGCATTTATAATAAAGGAACGGCAAATTAGCATGTTACCTTTTACACAAGAAAATGATTCAATAAATAAATAAATATGCCGCGAGTTCAACCCCCCCAATGGTTGACCCAAAGTTACGCCCTTGAATTTCACACACCTCTTTAATAGTATGTTTGGTGATCTCCGACTGGCGGAGTCTGGTGTCATTCGTGCCGGCCTGAATAACAATCTTAGAAAACATACGTTTAGCATTAGCCAGCACTTTAAGTTTGGATCTAATGTCAGAGGCTCTGGCTCCCGGTATACAATCGACTATTGTGGCTGGTGCCTCAGTGTTAACGTTCCTGTGTATAGAATCTCCAATAACCAGGGCACTTTTTACAGACGTCTCAGCTGGTGTATTCCCATCTAACATACACTGCATGAAAAGAGGTGTATCTGTACTAGGAAACTCCTGTAAACACCACTGATTTTCGGAAGTATCTACTAGTTCCACTGATGGTAAACTACTAATTCCACCAAGTTAGGAAACTCCCGTAATGATACCAATTCGGATGTATCTTGCTGAAGGGATATCCCCGTGGCATATGCAGCCATTTGTTGCCATGGCAAATAATCCCATTGAAGATTTTGGCAGGGGCCACTTTCACACCTACAGAGGTAACACACCTTTGCACAATTCTGGTGTCCCCATTGGTGTTTAATCTCAGCACTGATTGGTTGCTTTTAAAAACCCCTCCCAAAACTCTGACAACTATTGGGACACAACTTTGAAAATTTCCTGTTGAGATGTTTTGATTGGTTACACTTTGTTTTTAGCCCAACCCAAGCCCTCATATATTTGTGACGTGATTGGTTATTTGCCTGCTATGCAGATAGACTACACCCCCCCCCCCACTATATACTACTACACACCCCCAAAACCCTTAAAAAAAAATAAAAACTTGAATTGAGTTTGAAATATTTATTTAATAAAAAACTGAACAATCCACAATTGTCACAATCACAAAACAATATTATACACAAATATTAAAGGTTGCATACATAAACAATGCTTTTTAAATTAATAAATATACAGAGAAAACAATATAAGACCAACATGCATTAGGGAATTAAGGAAATATGAGCAAATAAAATAAACAAAATAAAAGCAACAATGAAAACTACATTCAAAGCAGAACAATGTTATGTAGTAAATGACCTAAATAAAATGAACAACTACATTGATCTTGCTTTAAGAAATCAGTTCTAAGCACTTTTCGGATGGGATTAGTTTTCCAAACAAAAACATGTCCCCCACAACGTCTGTGATTTAATGTAACGATTCGGACGGGATTAAAATTCTCAGACTATTCTAGAGATAGGAGTGTCTGTTTCATGCATTTGGGCATTGCAGAAGAACACGTGCTCTGGATATACGTGTTTGTAAGGTTTAATATTTTGCTTAAAAAATTTTACAAATCAAAAGAACTTTTACAAATCATACTAAAGTAGCCTACATGTTTTATATAACTGGCTGCTTATAATAAACCCAACGATTTGAAGAAATAATGATTAATAACAATTTATTATCTTTATTATTTAACATCACCATTCTGGAGTTGGACAAAATAAGTTTGAGTTTACCTCAAAAGTTAATGATATTACAGTGGCCAGTCTTAACAGTGTTTGATATTCAGCTCGTCCTGATTTAATTATTTTATTTCGCCGAATGGGGAAAAAACATCCATATCTGAATGAATGGGACTCAGGAAGTACAATATATATACGCGGTAGACCTTATGGCAGATTACTTTAGCCAAAAGACAACAAGAAACGCGTTTTCAAAAGATATTGCGGGCAAACACAGACATTTGCATCCGGACGGGATTAAATTTCTCAGATGACCTCTGAGTTTGGCAAAAAACAGTAGGTAAATTGCTCTGGAATTTTTACGGAGGTTATCAAAACACAGACATGGCCGATTCGGACGGGATTTAAAAACACAGAGGACCGCTGAGAAGCACGATTTTCTCAGAGGTCCCCCTGTAAAACTAATCCCGTCCGAATAGGGCTCTAGATTCAAATGCAGAGCTCTGTCCTGGAATTATTCAAACATTTCTAAAGCATATACTTGTCAGAAGAGCTAATGTTGGTGCACCCTCATCTGGACAGACATCTCTTTGGGAGTCCTGTGGAAATATAAAAAGTATATATGTAACCCTTATTTGTGCTTTGTCCCCTCGCCTATTTGCCTGTAGTGAGAAGTCTCTGCGTTGTGTTTAAATTTTATGGGAAAGGAGAGGACACAAGGCTTGACTGATGGTTGAACAGGGCAGCTCTCTTTATTTTCTCTGATGCAGACTCTTATCACCACCCAGCTTTCCAACTTTCCAACAGGAAAGAGAAAATGTGTTACAATCACAAATTATGAAGAAAACTGCATATAAGAGCAAGTAAATTCGAATAAAGTATCAAAACTAAAGTCAAATCCAATTAAATACAAAAAATGCAAAACATATTGAAATATATATAAAATGAAATGTCTTTAAATCAAGTAAAATAATGAAACAATAACATGGGATAGGCCAGACATCATGGTGCAACACATAAGTGCACAAAATACTGCTTTTAAATGTTCATCTGCCTTCAATAACTCCATGTATATTTTAGCTAACAGCAATAAAGTTAGAAAATGATCCCAAATAACATGGATGGTCATTTTAAAAGAATTATTTATAAGGATTGCAAAAGAGGGAAACAGAGCATATCTTACCTTTCCAACAGGAAAGAGAAAATGTGACTAGGTCATAGCTCCACCCCCACAAAGGAAGTGCTCTGAACCCAGATATACAACACACAAGATACAGCTCCCTCTAGAGGACAAACTTTTAACATCAACCCTACATCCACCCCTTTTTTAAATGATGGTGTCCCCATCATCAAACAGACAACAAGAAAACAAAACAAAAAAACATTCTGAGTGTTTCAGCTTTATGTAGTGTTTGTAGAATGTGCATGTATGTGCATGTTGTGGAGGAGTCTTTCTTTTTTTGCTTTAGCTCTTTTCCAGATATTTCTTCCTCTTTCTATCTTATCCTTGTCAATTTCCTCTTCGAGGGCATGAATCTCAAAGGAAAGTCTGTTTGGAGGTGCTCTTTTCCGTTTAGGATATCTCCGTTCAGGCTGCTCGGTTCTGGTAGCTTCCAAAGGCATCTGCTCTCCACGTTTTTCCTTTTCACTCTCTGCTCCTACTAACTGGCACACATCCACTTCCCTCCTTTCCTCCACCATGTCCAATGATTCCATACTTATTTGTGTTACATCTCTTGCTCCTTCCTCATTTGTCTCTGCATCCTCCTCTCCTACTTCAGAGGCACTGGACTCCATTTCACATGTTTCCTCTGCATAAGAGTCTTCCTGATTGTTGGCTTCTGGGAGTTTGGATCCCACTGGGAAAAACATACACTGAGACAGAAGATTTCGGTGGATGACTCTTTCCTTATCACCTTTTTCAGAACAGACCACATAAACTGGGATTCCTGGCTGCTTCTTCACCACTACATATGGACATGGCTCCCACCGATCAGCTAGCTTCTGCTTCCCCTCGACATGGCACACTTTCACCATTACTCTGTCACCAGGTTGGAAACTGTATGTTTTTGCTTTCTTGTCGTAGTGCTTTTTCTGAAGATCTTTGGCATGCCTTGACATTCTATTTGCCTGATCATAAGCATAAGTCAAGCACTCATGAAGGGTTTGGACATATTCACTGTACTCACAAGGCTCTTTGGCAGTGGACAAGCCAAAAATCAGGTCAGCAGGGAGCCTGGGATGTCTGCCATACATCAAATAGTATGGGGAGAAACCAGTTGAATCATGTTGAGTACAATTGTAAGCGTGAGTCAGTGCATCAACATACTCATGCCACCGAGGTTTTTTATCAGGATCAAGAGTGCCCAACAGATTCATCAGAGTTCTATTGAACCTCTCTGTGGTCCCATTGCCCTGAGGATGGTAAGGGCTGGTATGTGTTCTTGTGATTCCAGTTAGTTTGCACAGCTCCTTCACCACTTTACTCTCAAAATTGCGCCCCTGGTCTGCATGTAGTCTGGCTGGAAAACCAAATCGACAGAAGAAATTTTTCCACAGCACCTTTGCCACTGTGACTGCTGTTTGGTCTTTTGTGGGGTAGGCCTGGGCAAATCGTGAGAAATGGTCGGTTATCACCAGGACATTCTCAATTCCTCCCTTAGACTTCTCTAGAAGAAGAAAATCCATGCAGATAAGATCCATGGGAGCACTAGTGTGTATGCTCACAAGTGGGGCCCTATTGCCTGGAGTTTTCCTGAGACAGCATCTTTCACATTGCTCACACCAAGCCTTGATTTCTTGATGCATTCGTGGCCAGAAAAAACGTTCCCTGACAAGACTCATAGTGCGATCAAAACCAAAATGACCAGAGTCATCGTGAAGACTTGTTTTGGCTAAGAGCCGCATTTTTTCTGGCAAGACTAACTGGTCAACGGGCTGTCCCTGAACATTTTTCACTTGCCTATACAAAATTCCATCTCTGACCACCAACCTCCTCCACTCTTTTAAGAGAAGAAGTGCATGCTTTCCTTTATCCAACCTTTCACTTCGTCTAGGCTTACTGTTCAGTATCTTACAGTGTAAGATTGGCCCAATAACAGAGTCCTCTTGCTGACATCTCCTGAGCTCCAGCTTTGTCATCGCAGGCAGTGCATCAGTTCCAGTTCCATTAAAGGGATCTGCTTGTCTTTCACTTTGCTCTGACAACTCTCTGGTTTTGGTAAACACAGTTCTCACTTCTTGCTGGTTAACATCTGTCTCTTGCTCCCCAGACTGAACTCCACTGCCCAACCCTTGCTGTGTGGAAGAAATTCGCTGTGGGCAGGACTGAAGGGCTTTTGTGACTTCTTGGCTCGACATTCTTGACAGTGCATCAGCATTAGAATTACACTTCCCCTGCCTATACTCAATCTCAAAGTCAAACATAGCAAGTTGTGATACCCAACGCTGGCCTGTAGCATCCAATTTTGCTGTACTCATTACATATTTCAGTGGATTGTTATCTGTCTGGACAGAGAACTTGTGTCCATAGAGGTGGTCATAGAATTTATCAGTCACTGCCCATTTTAGAGCTAAAAACTCTAATTTGTGTGCTGGATAGCGGGTCTCAGGTGGACTCAAACCCCGACTTGCATATGCAATTACTCGCTCTGCACCATCCAGAACTTGAGCAAGGACTGCTCCAAGACCATCCCTGGACGCATCTGTTTGCAGCAAAAAAGGTAAACTGTAGTTAGGGTAGCACAAAACTGGGGCAGTTGTAAGGCTGTCCTTCAAAGCTTCGAATGCTGCCTCACATTCATTTGTCCACTCAAATGGTTTTGCAGGCACTGATGACTCTTTAACTCCTCTTTTCTTTCTCTTAGGGTCTCCAGAGGTGAGTCTATATAACGGTGCTGCCAGTGTTGCATATCCCTTAATGAATCGTCTGTAGTACCCCGAGAAGCCAAGAAACCTCAACACTTCCTTCACATTTGATGGGCGTTTCCATTCTCGAACTTTACTTGTTTTCTCAGGATCAGTTTGTATGCCCTCTGACGACACTACATGGCCCAGGTACTGAACTTGCTTTCTTAGTAGATTGCATTTTTGTGGTTTTAGCTTTAAGCCATGTTTGCGGAGCCGGTCAAACACCAATTTCAGCCGCTCAAGGTGCTCTTCAAAAGTTCTAGAGAAAATTATTATGTCGTCGAGGTAGATCAGGAGACTTTCAAAGTTCAGATCGCCAAAACAGAAGGTCATCAACCTTTGGAAGGTTGAGGGGGCATTTTGCAAACCAAATGGCATCCTATTTGCCTCATATAACCCCATGGGGGTGCTGAAAGCAGTTTTATGCTTGTCATGTTCAGCCACATCAACCTGCCAATAGCCAGATGTAAGATCTAGAGTTGAGAAGTACTTTGCCTGTCCCAAGGCTTCCAATGCATCCTCTATTCTTGGCAGTGGAAAAGCGTCTCTAGTACTGCAAGAATTGAGTTTTCTGTAATCCACACAGATTCTCAATGAACCATCCTTTTTGGTCACCACAACAATTGGAGATGCATATGGGCTTTTGCTTGGACGTATAACTCCTGCCTCTTCCATCTGTGATATGGCCTGCCGAACCTCCTGATACTGTGAGGGGGGTATCTTTCGATAAGGCAGCCGAAAAGGTTTTGGATCCACCAGGGGTATTTCATGTTGCACAGTGGTGGTATGTCCATAGTCCATGAAATGTTTGGAAAAGACATCCTCATTTTTCTCCAACAACTCTTTCAGTAGTGAAAGCTGCTCTTTACTTTCCACTGCTGCATCATTAAGATCAATTCCAAACATATTTTCACTCTCTGCCCCAACACTGGTTACCTGTTGCTGACTTTGGCATGATTCCACCACTGGGCTCTTCACAGAATGTGTCTCAGGCATGCATTGGTCACAACTAAACATTTGGCATTCCCCTTCTGTTTCGACAACACTTTGAACCATGAAAGCATCTGCAAGGAAGGTTCTGGGTTTGATGACAAGATCTTTCTCAGACAAATTCAGAACACGAACAGGAACACGCCCCCGTTTCACATTAGCAAGCAGCCTGGCAATTACTAGACCCTCTGGGACCTTTAAAGGGGACTGACTCTCCACAAGAACTGTATGAAGCTTTTTCTTTGGTCCACCTACAATTCTGCCAGTGACATCCAGCTCCTTACCAGCTGGGATTTGTATTTTGTGGCCAGCATATTGCACACGACCCACTTTGCCTTTAACTCCCCCAGATTCATGTTTACTTATGTCCAGCAGGGCCGAGTGCCACTCAGGGTTTGTCAGCTTCACCTTGGCAAGATATTGTCTTCCATATGATGCCTGGAGGTCATTTCTAGAAGCTCTTATGACATTAGTACCAATGAGCAATGGAACATTGGAGCGATACTCTGTCACTGGGACAACAAATGCGGGAACATTCGAGTATGCTCTTCCTAAAAACTTAAGGTTGATGAGAAGTACACCGACATAAGTTACAGGTTGGCCAGCAGCACCTTCAATTGGGATGTCAGAAGGCTGCAGTTTCTGGGAACATAGTATAGGGTGCCTGTGCCAGAGTTCATCAGTAATTGTAGTCACTTGAGAGCCAGAGTCAATGAGAGCCTTGCACATTTCACCATTCACTTCTACCATTCCTTCATTACATGGTCCTACCAAGGGTGATCCAGCTGGTTTGGGGTTGCCTGTTAAATGATTTTGGGGAACCTGTTCAATGCCTGTGGTCGCCCCCGTAACCACAGGCTCTACGCGTTTAAATCTTTCCTTGCCTCACCCAAACCCTCAGCTCCAGCAGCATCATCTGTCAGCACCGTCCTGCAGAGACGAGCAATATGTCCAGGTTTTCCACACCGGTAGCATACCACTCCTCGGCTTGCATCATCATAAACTACTTGAGGTCTTTGAGAACTCGCAGTATTGGGTAAAGCTCCAAATCTGGCTTCCAGCTGAGTCAGCCTGCTAATTTGGTCCTCCTGGCTGCTTACCAGTTTCTTTACCAAGGCTGTAAGTTCAGATAGGTCTGTGTTCGACCGGTTTCCTTTCTCAGTTCTTAGATTTTCTCCACTCTGGTGACCATTTGTAGGTGTAAACTGAACTTGATTGTACATCTTTTTAGCTTTTGGCTGCATCTGAAACTTCTTTGTTTCACGAGCCAGGTTACGAAGTTCTGCTTGGAGTTCACGAAAACTTAGGAGCCTAGGCTTCATTGGAGCAAGTCTGTGATAAACCTCTTCATCACTCAGCCCTCTCATAAATTGCCGTGTCAGTTTGGCATCTTGATCTGGAAACGGTTGGCCTCCATACTGTGTCTCTTCTACTGAGCGTAGGGTAGACTCCAGTGCTATGGCATATGAGCACGCTGCCTCACCAGGACGTTGGCCTCTTTCATAAAAGTCAGCTAACGGGTCCAAAGATGTCTGCATATCACTATACTCAGCTCTTAATTCTTCAAAAGCTCTGCCTGGATATTGCTCTGGAGGAGGAAGGTTCAGCACTAGCTTTCTAGCTTCACCACTCAAATGTCGCACTATTGTTGCAAAGCACAAATTTTGTGGCATTCCCCCGGCATCCAGGAGATACTGCATGTCTCGTATCCAATCTTCAATAAGAACCCTACAGTCTGAACCACCACTGAATACTTGTACATTTCGCACCTGATGTGTCTGTGTAAAGCCGGGTTGTGCTGTGGTCAGTGTAGGGACATGGATGTGTGCAGCTTTCTGATCAGACAGATGCAGGGGCACAGAATGAGGTTGCGGCACAAGGTGAGGCTGTTGTGCATACATATGTGAACCAGGATATGATGACATTGCGATAGGGGCATAGGCAGGAGAAGAGGAAGGCACAATAACATGGCTAGAATGCACAGGATGCAGCCTATCACTTGAAGTTTCATGTGATGGTATGGAGTCTGTTCTCTGAGGCTTGTTAGTTTCAGCTAAGATGGCAGTTACTGGAGGCAGATGCGAGTCAGGTAAGGTGTTGGACATGGCTAGCGGAACACCATAGGAGGAGGAGGGAGGAGCCTGCATGGCAATCAAAGTGTTATGCAAGTTGGTCTGAGGTAAAACTGCAGCTGCAGCAGAGTGGTGCTGGCTAGAAGGAGATGCACATGTGGGAGCTGACAATGGATAAGAGGTATTAAATGGAACTTGGTTTGCCCCATTGTAACAAGACAAATGTGTTTTGGGTGATGCCGCTGATACTGGAGCTTTATATAAGTAGTTTGGAGAGTGGGGCATGTCATTTGGCAGTCCATTGGCAAGAGCTAGTGGGGTCTGGATGGTTACAACATTGCTGTGCATGCTCACCTGGGAGTTAGTGGTCAATGTAGTTGGTTGAATGGAGCTAGCTGAAGGCATGTGTATGATGACTGGGAGATCTTGTGGAGGATTTGCTGTGGCTTGTACATGTACTTTGGGCTGAAACTGCATAGAAGGTGTGGAACTATTGTCCTCCTGGTGCCGGCTTACTGCTAATGGTGACACAGGTTTTGCATAAGCAGCTTGCAGTGTCCTCTTGGGCCTTACAGACTTATCAACAAACAGCTTATCATCCAGCTGGGATACAGGTTCTGTAATCAAATCAACAGGCATGTTAACTTCATACTTTTGCATTCTATCCTGGTCAGATGGTAACCATGGAGTGCCCTGGAAAGGCTGCCTTATTGATAATGAAGGGCAGGCAGGTGGTCGACATGGAGTGTCTTCAAAAGATCTCTGCATTTTTTATTTTTATTTTTATTTTTTTTATGGTCCTTCTTGCCTCCACAACAAGCAATGTTTCAGTAATGTACGATGTGTTGTGCTTGCAGACTGAAATGTGCAAACTGTGATGGTATTGTAATGTAATGTAGATGAATTTGTATTTCTTAGTTTGTTTCTTGTTTTGTAAAAGAAAGAAAACCTCTTAATACATAAACTCAATTATATCACAATATTCATGAACAGGTTCAACAATATCAATATAGTTTTAAACTGAAAATCTTTTACAACAAAAAATTAGTATTCAAATACAAAAACATCCAGAGGTAAAACAGTTCTTTTTTTCCAACAGAAATTTAGTTCAGTCCACAATTTACATTAATATTGTGTGTTCACTTTTAGATCATCAACAGCATATATATATATATTTTTAGCACTACCTCATAATCAGAGAGCTTACTCCAGTTTAAATAGAAATCAGTCATCCGGGTCTCGGCACCAAAGATGTAACCCTTATTTGTGCTTTGTCCCCTCGCCTATTTGCCTGTAGTGAGAAGTCTCTGCGTTGTGTTTAAATTTTATGGGAAAGGAGAGGACACAAGGCTTGACTGATGGTTGAACAGGGCAGCTCTCTTTATTTTCTCTGATGCAGACTCTTATCACCACCCAGCTTTCCAACTTTCCAACAGGAAAGAGAAAATGTGTTACAATCACAAATTATGAAGAAAACTGCATATAAGAGCAAGTAAATTCGAATAAAGTATCAAAACTAAAGTCAAATCCAATTAAATACAAAAAATGCAAAACATATTGAAATATATATAAAATGAAATGTCTTTAAATCAAGTAAAATAATGAAACAATAACATGGGATAGGCCAGACATCATGGTGCAACACATAAGTGCACAAAATACTGCTTTTAAATGTTCATCTGCCTTCAATAACTCCATGTATATTTTAGCTAACAGCAATAAAGTTAGAAAATGATCCCAAATAACATGGATGGTCATTTTAAAAGAATTATTTATAAGGATTGCAAAAGAGGGAAACAGAGCATATCTTACCTTTCCAACAGGAAAGAGAAAATGTGACTAGGTCATAGCTCCACCCCCACAAAGGAAGTGCTCTGAACCCAGATATACAACACACAAGATACAGCTCCCTCTAGAGGACAAACTTTTAACATCAACCCTACATCTATATATAAGTATGTGGCATAATACACTATATAAACACACACAACAAATCAAATGAAATACAATTAAAGTTGTACATTTACACAGAATTAAAAAACAAAAATCACATACATCACAACACATCTATTTACTATTCAACCTCTTTGATTTAATAACTTAATTATTAAACTAACATAATTTTGGCCAGGTTGCAGTCACATAAATTTCTTCAGTGTTTGGATCAGTCTGATGTTTTAGCTTTCACTGTTACTTCATTATATTTCTCTGTCAAGCACAAAATTAAAAATAATAAAAAACACATAAATCCCAAAACATCTGTCCCAAAACAAAAACACAAAGTATTCCATATGATTCATTGGGTATTTTTCAAAATTTTCGGAAGCCATACAATATTTAAATTTAAGAAACATTTAACCCGTTTCATTTTAACATTGATTTTAACATTGAATGAATAAACTTGCATCATCTTTACCCAGAAACCTCTTCAGCGTCACATGGTACATGACCTCTGTAAACACAAACATTGATAGACTTCATATTTAAAAAGATAAACAAAGGCAAACATATAATGTTAAAATATATTATGACTCCAAGCTTCTTTACAATAGCATAGGTTATCTCAAAGTGAAGCTGGCTTTGCTACAAATCAGTATAAAGCTATTAAAACAGTCTTGCAAAATAAGCAGCATCTACCAGAACTAAAGCAATGAGCTTTTAAACATCAAAAGATCGTCTGTGTATCATTTAAAATAGCAGAGCTGCTAGCTGCTAACATTTCCAACATATAAGGTGTTTTGTTTGGTGTTTGGCTTTTAAGCAAAAAACGTCTGAACATATTGGCTTCTTTATAGTTTTGTATTTAAAATTTTAAACATCGAATTTATTATTTTATTATTTTATTATTTTAACAGTCCGGTTTGCATGTTACTTTGCGTATTTTTACACTCATGTTCACCGCTGTGTACCGCGTATACCCTTATGTTTAAGTGTGTGTGCTTTAAATTCAAACAGTTCTAGCATAAAGACAAAAATGACTCGTAAAGAACAGAATATGAAAAAATAGGCAACCGATCAGCGCGATGCAGACAAATTAATTAAATCAAACTTACCGTACTGTTGAGCGAGCCAGCAAACAAAGACCGGGTCCAGATTTGAATTTCGCGACGATCGGTTGATCTTCCGGAAGAATGGATGCGTGTTGCATTCTGGAAAATGGAGTCCTTTTCCATTGGTGTTGTTACTGCTGTAGATGTAAACGGACTACGATTTCCAAGATGCACTACGTCATGAACACACGTTTAAATATTATACTTTATCCGCGTTTTACGCTATTCTTTGTTCTTATTATTTTAAGAGATCATTCAAAGGATGGCACACACATCTATCGCTGTGTATGTTTGTTTAACTTTTAAGCTAAACAATAGCGCGGTTGGTGACTTTTCGCCTATAAAACAGAAACATGCTGATTTGTACTAGATAAAACCAACACACCAGTACATATGCATAGATTATATTACCTAATATGAAGTGTGCACTGCAAACACAAGCATTTTTTATGATCGTCTCCGTCCAGTCTGTACTCCGTTTTGCATTCAACCACAATTTTCTTCTTGATTTCTGTGAAGGAATGTCTGCTGGGATCCGGTAAACCTTTAGTTTTGAACCAAAAGTGCTGTTCCTCTATTATAGCAGCCAAAAACACATCAAGATGACATTTTAAAATCAAAACCGCAAACTTTTAGCGTGCCGGCTATGAGTTCCTACTTATTTTTTGCCTCCAGCTAGAGCGGTGACGTCACAGTGACGTGGGCGATTAACTCTTTCACCGCCATTGACGAGTCACCGCTCTAGCTGGAGAAAACGCTTCCCCGCCAATGACTAGATTTTCTGTCTTTCCGCAATACGGCTATTATCCACCAGGTGGCGCCCTTCCGCAACTTTTTAAACCCGGAAGTATTGCCCTATGGCAAGCGGCTGCATGTCCGTGTCTGTTTTAAAGATAGCTCTGAATGGGATCTCTATGAAAAGTCCGTCACAAAAATTTAATTATCTCTGCTTTTTGCTCAAAATGTGGCGTTTTTGCAGAAACCTACCCATATTCAAAAGCTGATTACAAAAGAACCACTGAAGGTAGGATGAAACTTTTATTTTTTTTTTGAAAGCAGAGGGTCTGTTCTTTCATTTAGTATATTGTATGTTTATATATTTAAAGAAGAACATTTTCTGGAAGGCATTAAACTTTGGTGAAAATCATGAAAAACGCTGGCGCTGGCTGGCAACTTCAACACTGGCGGTGAAAGAGTTAAGGGGTCTATACTTGATCATTAATAAAAATATAAAATATTTTATAAAGTTTATAACTTTGACAAAACATGTTTAGTTGACAAACATGTTGGCAGTTATTTGAAAGATGCTCAGATTTTCAATTTCTTAAATATAAAATCTTTACAAATTTAATTATATTAATAATAAATGTATTTAGTAAACACACTTGTAGAGATTGTGTTTTTATCCCGTTTTTATTTAACAATAGGCCTATGTGTTATGTTACTAAATCAGCACTTTCTTGATGAAACACAAAACTCTTTAAGATGCACACCAGTAATGTTTTAATACATTTATTAAAGCTACTTCAATGTCTAACTAAGACTGACTCATGCAAGAGCAGTCATGACCTAATGTCATGTAAATCGCCAGGTTGCCGATTTGAGTCTCATGACCGGGAAGTTGTGATTGAAGTGCCCTTGAGCAAGGCAATTAATTCCAGGGTGCTGGAGTGATAGCTGCCCACTGCTCTGGGTGTGTGATAGCTAAATGCAGAGGTCACTGGATGGGTTGAATTGGTCTTTAAAGAACAATCGAACATGCACAAATACAAAACTACTCCAGGCATAAGGTGAAAAGTTTTGCCACTCCCACAGCCAGCTATCAAACCTTTGACCAACAGCTCCTGTTGCACATCAAGATGTTTGTCTCTGATAGTTACATTTTTCTCTTGTGAAAATTATGACACCTTTTGTTCCTGTTCAGACAACTTGTTTTTGATCTCTCAGATGTCCCTTATCAACTCAGTTGAGGGAAGATTGTTCAGAGGAAGATTAGACAAGAGATTGGAATGTGTATTGTGGCTACAATACAGAGGCCCCAAATGCATCATTTCTCAGATTAGACAACACAGTGTTTTAGTTGAAGACAGTGCTGTTGCTTTTACATAGCTCAGCATAAATGAGTACACCCCTTTTGAAAATTAAGATTTTTAGTAAATATGAGACCAATTTGTTGTATTTTTACACACCAGTTTTATTAAACATTTATGTTTATTAACGTAAGAGTTAAAGTCACTTACTATCTTAAGGATACAAAAAATAACACATTTAAATCAAATGAGGTGATGCAAAAATGAGTACACCATACAAAAATTATTTAAAAAAAAAAACAATGTAATATTTTGTATGGCCTTTGTTATTTTAAAAAAAAAAAAAACAGCAAACAGCTTCTAGACATTGAATCAACAAGTTGACAACATACAGTTACATCTTTTATTTTCCATTCTTGAACAATGACCTTTCAGATGCTGGTTGCTGGATGTAAAATTATATTCTGCTTGTCTTTTCAGAACTCCCATAACCTTAACCTGGGGTTAAGGTCTGAATCACTTTTACCCTGTGCTTTTTCGAAAATGAACCAGTGACCTTAGATGTGTGTTTTGGGCAGAGGTGTCAAGTAACGAAGTACAAATACTTCGTTACCTTACTTAAGTAGCTATTTTGGGTATCTATACTTTACTGGAGTAATTATTTTTCAGACGACTTTTTACTTCTACTCCTTACATTTTCACGCAATTATCTGTACTTTCTACTCCTTACATTTTAAAAATCGCCTCGTTACTTCTATTATTTCGGCTTGTTTGCTTTTTTTCATTCCGGCTTGTCATCGTTAAAAAAACCTATCTTGATAAGTTGCATCATCCAGATAAATGCGATTGTGATTGGATGAGAAGTATAAACATACACCATTCCGACACCCTATTGGTTTGTACGCAATCCCCGCCCCCCAGCTTACTGCAGATGATCAAAAGTTTGTTTCTCTAGCGCTGCACAGAGAAACATAAAAGAACCGCGAGAGCGATTAGAAAGCATGGGGAGCAGTTTGCTCTCGCGATGCTTTGATATCATCCGCCATCCGTTTGTACAGTAACAGAACGCGGCATTCTGTCTTCAAATGGAAAAGTACGAAATAAAACTCGCGCATCACTTTCAGGTCAGTTCACATTCACAAGCCTGTGTAAATATATAGCTGTCTGCTGACACCAACTCATCTGTGTGATTTAAATAGTGTAACAATACCAATTTATATCATATAACTTCAGTTGTTCAACTTAAATGACATTGTGCTGCGTTGCGTTTTGAAGCATGGCAAAGATATCTATGCTAAAGACATCTGTTGTTTTGTATATGCTTATAACTACCCTAAATTTTATTTGCATTAACAAAACCTACTTAGCTGAATGCTTCAGTGTTAAATCAATCAAACACATAACCATACATACCAACTTTTGCTTTTGTTAATAGACATCAGCTGTTTCCTTAAACCTGACATTTTGAATTTACTTACAAGAAAGACATTTAGTAATTCTCCTTAATTGCTTGGATTTATACTGACTAAAGTAAAGTATACTAAAGTCCATTAGCTACACAAGTACAGATACAGGAATATAGGCTATAATATATAATTGCATATTTGTATAATTGTAGTTTGTGTTGCTGTCAAAATAAAATTTTAAATGAAAACAATAATAGCATATTTCTATTCTCACACATACTATAGTTGTGTGTGATTTTGTTGTTTTTTAACTAAAGAGGGCACCACTGTAAAAGTTTTGCCAGCAGCGGCCCTGCTCTGAAGTTTGACTTTTTGCACCATTACAATATTTATAGGCAACTAGTCATCATATCTTCCTCTCTACGGAACACATGTTAATGCTCAGTAGTACACATATGTGGTTCTTTAATGCAGTGGTTATCAAACCTTTTTCGCCTCCCTTGTGTACAGTGGATTCCTTCACGACCCCCCAAAGAAAATGTATGACATAAACATTCTAAAACTTACAATTTGAATTAAACAAAACATATTAAATTATACAATGTATTGCTTTTGTTTAGTAGCCTTATTTTTTGAGGTTTAATTACACAGAATTTATAATAAAGTAATATATTTCATAAAATATTATAAAACTTGGGCCACTGGCACCATCTCGCGGCCCCCAGTTTGAGAACCACTGCTTTAATGTATTTGTTTGCATTGTAGTAAAATGCGTTCATTTTTTATGAGCATATACTGTATGTGGTTGAAACAGATAGCTTAGTGCAGGGGTAGGCAACATGGAGTGCCGATGTCGATGTCCTGCAGTGTTTAGCTCCAGGTCTAATCAAGCAGACCTGAACAAACTAATAAAGGTCTATAAAGTCACCTGAAACTACAGGTAGCCAAGGTTTTATAAGGGTTGGAGCTAAAATCTGCAGGACATCGGCACTCCAGGACTGATGTTGCGCACCCCTGGCCCTAGTGCATCCCAAATTGTTTAACATTAACATTTTTAATATAACACTATAGTTATTATGGCCTTTAGAAACATGTTTTAGAGGAGATAGGGTAGTGCACAAAAGGCCCCTGTGGTGCGGCCTAGGCTTTTTTCCGTAATGACATTTTTTCCTTACATTACTTTTACTTTTATACTTTAAGTAGTTTTGAAACCAGTACTTTTTCACTTTTACTTGAGTAAAAAGCTTAAGTTGATACTTCAACTTCTACAAAAGTCTTTTTTAACCCTAGTATCTATACTTCTACTTGAGTAATGAATATGAATACTTTTGACACCACTGGTTTTGGGTAACAATCACGTTAAAGATTGCCCGGTGGGCACAGAGTGATTGTAGCATCTTCTCTTTAAGTATTTCACAGTACATATGTGTATTCATGAAGCCGTCTATAATATTCCAACAACTGCAGCACTCATGCAAGCCCACAGAAGAACACTGCCACCACCATACTTTACTGTTTGTACCATGCATTTTTCATTGTACTCATCACCCTTGCCACACTATACAGTTTGGAACACCTCAGAACCACAAATATTAATCTTTGTCTCATTACTCCAAAGTATAGAGATCTAGATACCCAAAAGTCTTTACCTTTCTCAATATGAGCTCTAGCAAAAGGCTTTTTGTGCATTGGCATTACCAGTTGCTTCCTCTGGAGGACAGCCATGCATGCCTCTCCTTTGCACTGTACGTCCGTCGTGTGGTGTCACGGGAAACAACCCAGCTTGACTTTCTAATGATTTAGCCAACTGTGCTGAACTTGCATAATAAAGCAATAAACCCCAAGAAGCAGTGGGTTACCAGTGCATTTTATAACAGCTAAGGGGCGTTGTTAGGCACGATGTGAAGCGGAGTGCCTAAAACCCCCTTAAGCTTAGTTCACACTACAAGATTTTAAGCCAGATTTAAGCCCGATTTGCAAATCGTTCGCTCGCCGACAGGTCGGGGTGTGATCGGGTGCAAATCGCGGGGGATTAGCGGGCGATCGACGTTCGCCAATCTGTTGGTATGAAAGAGCCAACAACGCATCAAAGACGCTCGCAGACGGCTCGCAGACGCGTCGCCGACACCAGAAAAATATCTAGCTTGTTAGATATCTGGAGCTGTCGCGCGACTCGACCTCCTATGATGTCACGAGCTACAGCCAATCCGACGAGGGGTTGACGTCACACGGAAAGATGAGCAGCATGTCACCAAGAAAACATTGAACTCAGGCATAAATGTCTGTATGACGTTTCACATATATTTACCACAACTGCGCTGAGAAAAAGAAACGGTGGAGAGAAATAGCAAACGCTGTAAAACAGCCAGGTGAACAAATGTTATTATTACATTATCTAAATGTTATAGGGTAAAATGTAAATTAATTGGTCATATTTCCATATACATGCATATTATAGAAGCTAGCGTAATCCTATTTTTGGGATATGTCTGTAAAACATTATAAAGTGTATAATTCTTTTTACTGTAATTCTGTTTATTGTTATATATTGTGTATTAGAGCATATTCAGTTACATTACAATCTGCCTTTTGTACCAGTCGAAAGAGCTTGTAAACAAAGGATTAAGTTATCATAATTAGTTTGAATAGACAAGAGGTAAATATTAACTGAAAACATTGCATTTATTTATTGATTTTAGACTTTACTGTTGCACAAGTGGACTCACAAACAACTAGGGATACATTAACTTCATTTTGGAACCATGGCTTTGGAATTGAGGAATATTGAAGACCCAGTTCTCTTATCACATCTCAAAAGAAGCATAATGGTGATGCTATACAACGCCCAGGAGACTGACAGAAGTGGATCAATGTTGTCACCTGAACAACCTACCCTATGCATATATCATGCATGACATGTGCGGTCCGGTCCCGATGTGTTTTTGTTTACAAACTATTGACTTTACTATATATTACATTTATCAATAAGGTGATTAAACTTGTTGAAGGGTTTAGATTGAATTTCCCAGTGCTGTTTCATGAAATAAATGGTCTATCGAAAGTAATACATTTAATGCAACAAAGTATAAAAGTATAAAAGACATTGTCATATTTTACAAAAAACGCCAATATGAATAGTGCTTTATAGCCTTGCATTGTTGCTTGTGCAACTTGAAAACAATGTAGTACATTTGAATGTATATTATGTGGACAGACAAAATATACATTGTTAGAACACGTGCAGTGCACCACATTTACACAATTAAACATTACAAAAATCCCTATGTAGAGCCCTTTTAAGGGCTGGGTGATATATAAATATCGTAATATAATTGTGTGTGATTGGCTGTTAGATTAATCCACATTGAGTAAAAATGCCCAGAGCTTATCATCACAATCCCCATAAATTTTTAGCATGATCAGATATGTTGATGTTTAGCGCCGTAGTATAGAAACATTGTTAATGTTCTGTGAATAATGAGTGTGGATCAAGAAATAAAGTTAGTATAAGGCACTTAATTGCAACATGCAGATTGCCTTTATTTGTTACATTCCTGCACCTTTTGATTTGTATGCAATTAAAATTAATTGAATAATAATACAACAATAAACAGAATACTTAAAAACAATGAAAAAGTGAACCACATTGTGTTCTTTACAAATACAGGACTTTAGAACACACAAGAAAACTAATGTCCTAAACTGACAATAACTGGCTTTAATCTGCTGTTTGCAGGGATAACTCTACATCAGTTCCTTTTAAAATGTGTTGAACTTGCCAATAAACACTACACGCTGGTGAGATAAAGTAGTCCCGCATCAGATTGAGTTGCACTTTTGCTGTTGCCATACTATTGCGATGTGAGGTGGTGTTCATCGGTTGAAAAGCACCCATCCCACAATTCTTCCATTGCCCATCAACCATGTTGTGGTCAGCAGTCTGCTACAGCTGGAGTGGTAGCAAGTACCCCAAAGCAATGTGGAAACTGCCACTTCCTTTCGAAGTCCACGGCTATGCCACTCTCCTTCCGTTGATGGTGTCTAAAACAATAGGACACACCAAATGTCACTGATTAAATTATTATATATTCAAGACTACAGTTTACAATGGATTTATTTGCATAGTTATATGTAGAACAAACACCTTGGGTCTCATTTATAAAACTGTGTGTAGGATCCTTACTAAAAGTCTATGTATGCACAAAAGCCAAAAATGGCATACGCCAAAAAATACAGACAAAGCAATGTTCCCTTTCTGCAAGTGTGCATACATTAATTATCTTCTGATCCCACCATGCAAGACTATTCTCCCATTAAGTTTTTTTTTTTTAAAGATCACAACCTTTGCGTGGTAACTGGCGTACGCATGTTTCCAGACCTGTTTTGTGCATACGCATGCTTTATAAATGAGACCCCTTCTTACTTAATCCATATAAATAAGTATAAAGATAAACTAGGGACTAAACAACATGTAGAATAACAAATATTACAATATAAGGTCTGGAAGTAATTTTAAATGTATTGCTGTGTTAACATAATTCATGTTTATACACAAAATACTTTAATATACACATAGTGTAAGCTCAGATAAAATTATGAAATTAATGTATACAGGTATGTATAGACATAAAAATAGAATTACTTATGCTTTTCGGAACTATATCCCTGTTTCTAATAATAGTTTTTACTAAAATACTTTTATCAAAGACAGTAAACTGCTGATGTCCACAATGTTATGGGTGTTCTTTTTTTTAAATGAAGTAGTATATATATATATTTATATTTTGTAATAACCCTACCTTCAAGAAATCGTCCTTTATAACCTGGCTGGTACAGAGCAGAACAGGTATCCAAAACTATTTGTGGGATGGTGCTTGTCACCCATCCATCCTGGACTTGAACCTGAGGGACTTGTATCACATGCATGACACCAAAAAGTTCAAAAACATACCCAGACAGAAAAAAAACGTTGACAACATTCAGTTCATATTGAAATGAAATCACACAAACCTGTTGCATAGAACTGCAAGGTCAAAGACAAACGCTCTCCAAGTCATGCTTTGCGAAGCCTGTCCTAGTTTATTTGAACGATAATTAAATCAAGAAACACAGCTTTTAAGCACAGTAGACAACATTTTGATATTTTAAATGTGATTATAGCCAAACAAAAGCATGCAGCTATATTTCCTATATAAACACGCTGTACTCACCTCCCACTCTTTAATCCCTGCTGTCCGCGTGTGGTGCTGATTTACCTCTCCACATCCACATCTCTTTATTTTTTTTCCTTTTGCGGCTTTGCAGCACTAATTTCTGTCTGAAATCTATATATACAAACAAAAGTTTTGCGCGGCGTCTTGTTTCTTCTTCTGTGTGTTTACTCGCGCGCGTGTTGTTTCGCGTCATTTCCGGTTTGTTTTATCGCGTGATTTTTCGTGACAAAACGTGGTTTGTAGACAAGATAGAATCGTCGGGTGATAGAGTTGTTCTCAACTCGTGTAGTGCGTTACCTCCTGTTGTGGGGCATTCACGTTATGTCGTGTGGTGTGAACTGCTCAACAACGTGAACACTCCTGATTTCACAGAGAGCAAGTCATGTAGTGTGAACCGCACAGTTCGGACCAACGTTTTAAAGTCATGTAGTCTGTACGAGCCTTTAGCTGTTATAAAATGCACTGTAAACCCACTGCTTCGAGGGGGTTTATTGCGTTTATAAAACGGTTACTTCATATGCATAAGTTAGAGGGATTTTATAAAATAAAACACAAATAAGTTGCAATTATATTAGTACAAATATTACTCTTCCGCCAAACAAAGTAGTTCCTCAGAATCAAGTGTGACTTAAACAGAGCGCAGTTCCCAACCAACAGAGATGCAGCAAAGACACAATGAAAATATGATTTAAGACTGTGGTGTTTATTTTTAATAAATCAACATTCATCTAATTTAATCTATACATTAACATATTGTGCAACTGTTGAAGTGATGATCAAATATGCTTGGAAGCATGCTTAACTCTTTCCCTGTCAGCGGTTTTTTTTTAAGTTGCCACCCAGTTTTAGTTTAATGCCTTGCAGAAAAATTATCTTCTTTAAATAAGCATAAAATATCAAATGAAAGAACAGACCATCCGCTTTCAAACAAAAACCAACAAAAAAACGTTTCATCCTACCTTCATTTGATCTCTTATCACCTCTTATTACCGGAGATAATTCAATTTTTGTGAATAACTTTTGTAAGAGATCAGAATCAGAGCCATCAAAACTTACACGCTGTGTTTTCAGTGTTGAGTGAATGCGTCAGTGTTTAAGTTGGGTAAGATCGCCCCCCAGTGGATAATAGCGGAAGTATGAACTTGACTTATAAACTCCTCAGACAACGTTTTCTCTTTATCGACGAGATGACTCCACAATACTTATTGACAGTTATCTGGATATCCCCATTAATTGTGCAATTGTAGACAAATTAAAAATATGATTAAAGACTGTGGTGTTTATTTTCTTAAATCAGTACGCAGCAACAGTAGCGCAGTGATACTTATGTAATGTGGTCTGAACCGTGAGGTTACCGGTGTATTTTATCACGGCTTAGAACGCGTTTCAACCAATCAGAATGAAGAACCAGAACTGCCCGTTTTATAATAATTTTTTAAACATCTTTCATCACAAAATGCTTTTGACAAGGTGTTAACATCAGTGGACGTCCTGGACATCACAGAGAGCTTCCCACAAGTCCAACCTTTTTAAATTTTTGGATCCCTTTCGTGATAGTATTCAAACTTAAGCAATGCTTAACTAACTATCTTGAAACCTTGACCATTTTTTGCAAAGAAATTATTTTATTTCTCATGTCTTGTGGTGCTATTCTGTCACCATTACATAGGAGTGGATTTTCTCTTTAAAATACCACTCTCAGGCTGAATCCGAAATCGCATACTAACTGTGTAGGTACTGAATTTCACTGGGTAGCTACTTAACGTGCGCTAAGGCAGTATGTACGTTCGCGTTAAGTATGGACAGCATTCGCCATGTTGACGTTATCATGTGACATAAGACGTGGTAGACTTGTTCGAGTTCATGCGGAACCACAAGAACCGGCAGGAGATTGACATCACAATACCGCGAGAGCAACTCGAAATCAGACATCTCCGTATGGTTTCTAGAATCGCTCTCACGGTACTTTGATGTCATCCACCTGTTGGTTCTTACAGCGGTGCATAAACTCGAACAAACCTAATAACAGACATGAAAACGTATGCGTGTGTATGAGGGACAGGTGCACTAACACCTGATTGCATAACTTGATCTGTAACAGGGTTACAGATATATTACACATTATTTTGTAGTGGACAAAATAAGTAAAACAAGCAGATTGTAATTTAATATCTATTGTCAGATGACAGCTGTGCTTGAATACAAACTAGACAATGCAGGCAATGTGATTATATACATTTTAGTGAAGCAATCTCTTGTATTTACTTAAAACAACAGGAAACATGAATAAAAAATGAATGAATAAAACCATCACAATAAATGAAAACGTATTGAAGTGAATCCCATATGAAACAAAACCTTTTTCAAATGTATTTTTCTAACAAACCATCACATATTTACTGTTATCTCAACACAGCTGTGACAATTCTGCAGCTTTATTTTCATGAATCAGCTGACTACTTTAATTGTGGTATATCCTGGGTCTGTGCGTGAAGTCTGGGTGCTGAGGAACAGCCCTGTGTGTGTATCGAAATCACCCGATTGGCTGGTCTCCGGTCGATTGCTTTGCTTTCCCGTGGCATCATGGGAAAGCTGGGATAGAAGTGTCCATCCGATGCACGCTTCAGAATCTGGGCCGACTCAGTAGGGCATCCGGGGATTTCTCGCCTACTGATTTTATGGATACTGAGGATTCGGACGTACTACTCTGTTCACGTGCTGTTTCCCCTACTACATTTTCAGTAAGTAGGTGGTTTCGGACAATACTTAAGTACACGTGCCTCTGAATCTCGCGAGAAATAGTCCAAAATCCCGCTAATTCTCGCCTACCCTTTTACGTATACTGAGGTTTCGGACATACTATTCGTTCGCCTACTGCTTTTTGCCTACTATATAGTATGGCAGTATGCGGTTTCGGATTCAGCCTCAATTACCACTCATCCTGTGGCTACCTGTGTGATGATTAATTATATTGATCCTTTCCTAGTGAATTCCTGTTAATTACACTTTATTTAATTTTTGCTAACATATTCATCAGCGTGTACTCATTTTTGCATCACCTCATTTGATTAAATGTGTTATTTTTGTATCCTAAAGATGGTCAGTGACTTTCACTCTTTTGTTAATAAAAATAAATGATTAATAAAACTGTTTTGTATAAAAGAAAGCAAATTGGTCTCATATTTACTAACAACTGGAGAAATTAAATTTTTGGGGGGTGCATTGTATATTGGTCTTTGTTTTTCATTCCATTGAATATGGAATTTCAGTGTGGTACACTCAAATAATGCCTTATCAATTTAATGTATTTTAATTTCGTGGGAAATTTCCACATAAAATGATTACACTGAACCAGTGTGATTTTCTATCCACCTGTTTATTGAGGTAAATGCGAGGGCCGCCATCTTTGAGCTTTACGCCTTATGACTTCCGGTGAGCCACTAAAGATAATGGTAGTTTATTGCAAAGGAGACAAGTGTGCCGTTTTGACTGGCTGTTTAATGTTATTACGAAATCCAGGAAGATCGACATCATTTGTGCAGTTAGGGGTTGCCATAATAGCTAATACAAACGCAGTTAATCTCTACAAAACATTTATTTTAACCCCATGCCCAAGAGCTGAATGTGTATGTGGCGCACATGCGCTCATCTGTCTTTACAAATCCACCCTGTAAAACATTTTATAGAAACTACCAGTAAACAATAAATACAATAATTGTTTAAGAACAACTAATATTACGCTGATAAAAATGCTGATTAAGCTGATTTATTTATTCTGCTACTATATATTATTACAAAAATGCGATTACAGTACAGAATATATATGACATAATCTGTTTAGTTAAAGGTAGGGTAACAGATTTGATCCTGAAACATTTTTAGTTATGCTGGTTAAAAGTCTCCTCACATCCTGATAACAATCACTGTGTTAAGTTGTTTAAATGTATTTGTAGAAATTTATGTCATCTGTGAAAGGCATAGGACCAAAAAATGTTCAACAAATCATAGATTTCGGTCCGAACAGACGTTTCCTTTTTTGTCCCTCATACGTAAGCGTAATTTGAATTCCCACCTCGCAGCGAGTCCACGCAGACACCATACGTCATCGGCGTGTTCATGTGCGCTCACCTCCTGTCTGTAAACAGCGGGAACAGCAAACTTTTCTGTTGAATTGACAACCTACACAGGAGCCACAAAACTAAAGGCATCTTTTATAACAACAACAACAAAAACTGCCTGGATCAGCAAGAACAAAAACCCAAATTAACATCGGTAATATAACCCCCCCCAATATCATCACATCATTCAGAATAAAATAAATATAAAATATTCAGAATGAACATTTTTGTTCGTTTTCTTTATTAATTTCATTTGCCAGCAAGAAAGATAGTATTATATTTTAAATGATCTGTAATGTACCCCCCCGCCCCGACTACTTATATTACCCAACCCGCTTTCTATGCCAAGTTCATTTACTATTTTGCGCATGCGCAATCACTTGGATGAATGGTTGGAGTAGGTGCATGATGAAAAGGACACTGAAAGGCAGCCAGTCGAGCCAGACAACAATTTTTCATTGTTGGTCGGCAGCCAAAAAGAGGAAAAAAAATGACCAAACGGAGGTACCCCTATTTCTAAGTTAGCTCAGCGTTTCTCAAAGGTTTCACATGGTACCATAATACGGTTTTCAAGCCCGTATTTGAGTCCTTAAGACGGTTCAGTTTACACGCAGTTCGGTTATTTACCTCACACCCGTAATTTTTCAGGTTTCACAACCGTGTTTACAGAGAAGCTATGTCGTGTGAACGGAATCGCACTGGACAGCCAGTTGTCTGTCACGTCATTCGTTGCTCTCTGTGTTAAGAAAACGTTGCAGTGCATGAAAATGACTGCAAACTACGCAGCAGAATTGCTCCATAAGGTTAATGTGATATTATATTACCTTCAGTGGTGTAGTGCAGGGTATACGCAGGTATACGGAGTATACCCACTTCTTCTTTAAAAACACGGGGGCATAAAGTAAGAGTATACCCACTTCTCCAGGTACCACTACACCACTGATTACCTTCATAGATGCCACAGAACATATTACATAACGCATAGATTCGCGTGCAGCCCAGTAAGTGAGATTATGGGGCGGTTTCCCGGACAGGGATTAGACTAGTCCTAGACTTAAACACTTTTAAGAGCTCTCCAAACTGAAAATAACTTGCACTGACATATCTTAAAATACATCAGTGCCCTTTGTTTTACCTCAAAATGCACACAGGTAATGTTTTTAGTAAGGCATGTTTGTTAAAACTAGTTATATTTCCTATTTAAACTAAGGCCTAGTCCTGGATTAAGCTAATCCTGGTCCGGGAAACCGCCCCATAGAGTTTAAACCTTAAAAGTGGACGAGTAATATTATGTTAAGTGTATAATAAAAGGGATATTAAATTAGCTGTTTATTTACTCACCTTTTATCTTCAGTGAAGCAATAAAGATGATATTTTGCAAAAAAAATAATCTGTGATTCATATAATTCAAGGCAAAAGACGGGTCACTTTGAGAGCTCAAAAAGCAGATATATCCAATACAAAAGTAATCCCCATGACTCCTGGTGACAGTTTGGCAGCTTGTGAAGCAAATCGGTCGGTTTTTGCAGGATATTGAAAGTTATTTTCAACATTATTATTAGGGATGCACCGAATCCAGATTTTTTAGGTTCGGCCGAATCCCGAATCCACCGTTTAAGATTCGGCCGAATCCGAAACCGAATACCGAATCCTACTCGCATCCTTATTCCATTAACACAGTAAAACACATTAATGAATTATACAACGTCCACAGCATGTATTTTTCATTTTATTTAATTTTAACTGTACATTATGCCAGGATGACAAGTTGGAAAACTATTTTGACAATTACCATAAGCCTATGCATAATGAAAGCGATGCGTTGCGACACGCTTGTTTTTCCAATAAGCAAGCAGCTCCGCGCTGAAAACAATATTTAAAGGAACAGTATGTAAGAAATTTATATCAGTTAATCATAAAATGGCCTTGATATGTCACTAGACATTAATAAATAATTTTCATTTCAAATACTTATATTACTGACAACAGTGGTCTGGCCAGGATATTGTCATTTAAAAAGTGGAGTTGCAGCCCTCAACTGATGTTTATGTTGTCATTTTGTGTATTGGCCACCAGTTGTGTGATTGCAGTACCAGTTTTAGCCACAAGTTTTGTGATTGCAATACCAGTTTTGGCCACAATCCTACATACTGTTCCTTTAACTTTGAGTGAGAAGCTCTGCTCGTCAATGTCAGTTTTCACACGGCCGTCCAATTACAATGGAGGAGGGGCGGGACATTACCACAGCAACCAACCGGCTCACAGCTGAAGCATCACAGCTACCAAGCGCTCGGCTGAAAAACAGCTGGCATTTGGTGTCCTCAAGGCGTTTTCAGCCGTGTTTAAAAGTTTTGGTGTGTCCAGCCCCTAAAGCTCACCGAAAGAAAAAGCTCATCTCCACGTCAGCACCCGATGTGTGTAATCAACGGCCGCGTGACGTCGACCAGCGTAGCGCAAGCCTAGGATTCGGTTCGGTGGAAAAAAAATCTAGGATTCGGCCGAACCCGAACCCCGTCAAAAAGCCCAGTATTCGGCCGAATCCGAATCCGAATCCTGGATTCGGTGCATCCCTAATTATTATCGTCCATACAGAACCTTGGAAACATATAAAGTGGGCTTTTACGCTCCCGCTCTCTAGATGGTGCTAAGAGGCTGGTTTTGCCTGCGGTTGGTAAACCATACTCTCTGCGCCACCTACAGAGCGGGAGCGTAAGCGCGCTTCCTATTTCCCTATGTGACTGCGTTAATAATGCTGTAAATAAAGTTCAATTTCTTGCAAAAACGGATCGATTTGCTTCACAAGTCATTATGATTACTTTTGTATTGGATATATCTGCTTTGGTAAAACGTGCAGTTGCTAACACTGATTTTATGTTCATTCATTTATGAAATTTTAATTTTAATAAGGAACCACCCTTTATTTTTCTCTGCACAATGGTAAGCGTTACACAAGCCAGCTGTTTTTGTTAATTACATAAATAAAGTTTTGCCAATTGCATAAATAATACTTTTATAATAAAAGTTATAATGAAAAATTATAATAAAAGAGAGACATGTTGAACTTTAAGTCTATAATGTTGGTTTGGCTGTTAATTGAAATGGATGCATGCATGTGATTAATTTAGATTGACAGCCCTAAATATAATTATTATTATTATTATTATTAATGTGCTAGTAAGTGGGCTAAAGGTGTTTAAAATGCTTTACAACTTTTTTGTGAGGGAACATGCATTCTCCAAAACTGATTAGTATATACCACCTTTCTCAAACCATCTGAACATTAACTGAGATTTATATATATATATATATATATATATATATATATATATATATATATATATATATATATATCAGGAAGAGGGAAATGGCCATGGAGGCGATAAAAGAGAAACAGATGACCAGAGAGAGAGAGAAGGAGGCGACAGAGGGGGTACAGAAATTGTAGAAGGAGAGAGAGAAGGAGGCGACAGAGGAAGTACAGAAATTGTAGAAGGAGAGAGAGAAGGAGGCGACAGAGGAGATACAGCAATTGAAGGAGAGAGAGAAGGTGGTAACAGAGGAGGTACAGCAATTGAAGAAGGAAGAGAGGAGGAGGCGACAGAGGGTCAGGTGACCAAAGTGAGGGAGAGAAAGCACAGAGACAGACAGCGCAGGAGGCACAGATGACCAGGTAAGAGACCTTAAACAAAATTGTGCATACAAACACTGTCAGAACACTGACGTTCTGTGAACTGTGTGTGAATGGTGTCAAGTACCTTATAAAACTCAACTCTGTAGTATTGCAAAAGAGTTTTAGGACTGAAACCACTTGATTCTCCACTATAGCGCTTGGGCGGTTGTCGAACTCTTGGCATTGATATGGGTTTAAAGTCTAAAGAATTCACAATTGTAGATGCTTTCTCAAAAAGTCTTGACTTTTATTGACATTGCTCATTGTGCCTAGTATTTTTTTTAATGAGAGGATTTGTGTAAAGCAAATAATTTGGTTCCTGTGGTTTCCTCACAGAGGGTCACATGATGAGGGCAGCAGTCAGGCAAATGAGCAGGTGAGAACGCAACATAATTTAGCTGTAAATAATTCTATTGATATGTACAATACATTCATTAGGATTGTTATTTCAGAGAGTAACACATTTTCATGTCATGTTTAAACACAGAATATTGAGCCCCATGTCAGGGACCAGTCGAACACTGACAACAGGGACAGAGAGGGATTTGATGTTTCAGACATCATCACTTGCACAAAGCCTGCACAACCTAATCCTAAATTTATAGTAGTGCAGAAGCGAGCTAACTGTGTGTTGTCTTTTCAGCAGAAATGGTTCACAACTTTTCCTTGGTTGCATTACAGTGCCACTTTACAAGGGGTCATATGTTTTCACTGTGCCAAAGTTTTTTTGAATCAGTCAACATTTGCAAGCAAGTGTGACCCTGTCTTTGTAAGTGTAGGCTTTAGAAACTGGAAAAAGGCCATCCAGAGGTTCTCAGAACATGCAAAAAGTCAGTTGCATATCCATGCCATGAACATCTGTGCACAAAAAGGTAACACTGTGGCTTCACAGCTTTCTTCAGCTGTTGCCAGACAACAGGAGGAAGCAAGGTCTGGATTGATGAAGATTGTAGGCTCCATCAAATACTTAGCTAGGCAAGGTTTAGCTCTACGAGATCATGTGGAAGAGAAGGGTAATCTATCCCAACATTTGAAAGAAAAGGCAGAAGATGACCCTGCTTTTCAGAAGTGGTTAGTGACACACAAGCAGGATTACAAAAGTCCTCTCATTCAAAACGAAATACTAGGCATAATGAGCAAAGACATAATAAGAGGAATAGCTGACACCATTCGATGCCTCCCAGTCACACAGTTTGCCTTGATTGTTGATGGGACACAAAACATATTAGGTCAAGAACAAGAATCTGTATGTCTTCGTTATGTGGATCATGACTAAAATCCTCATGAGGAATTCATCGGGATGTATTCAGTGCCTGAGACCACAGGAGAATCTCTTGCAAATGTAGCTTTAGATGTAATCTGCAGACTAAATTTGCCATTGTCAGGACTGCGTGGGCAGACATATGGTGCAGCGAATATGTCTGGAAAATATTCTGGAACACAGGCTCACATTAGGCAGAAACAACCACTTGCTTTATATGTGCACTGTGGAGCACACTGTGTTAATTTGATAGCACAGAAGGCATGCACAGCTTCTACAGTTGTGCGAGATGCCCTTGACTGGATTCATCAATTAGGAGTTTTATGTGGACAGTCTGGCAAATTCAAACAGATGTTTCATCAGATTGCGATATCTGACCATGGAACCTCAAGTGCCCTGAAACCACTCTGTGAAACTAGGTGGACTGTTAGACACGGTGCCATCCATTCTGCTTTAACTCAGTATGACTCTATTCTCACTGCCTTGGAAGAAATGGCAGGGACTAACTCTCCCACTGCAGCCACTGCAAATTGTCTATTTCAGCAGTTTATGAGAGGCAGTACTGTACTTGGTCTTGTGATGGCATAAGCAGTTATTGGAGAGCTAGAGTGTCTCAACAGGTCTCTTCAGAGACGGACACAGACTGTTTCTGGCATGCAGGCTGCTGTTTGTAAGGTTCAGTCTACTCTCAGTGGCAAGAGGAGAGATGATGCCTTCCAACACCTTTTTGAGAAAGCATCTACTGTTGTGAATTCTTTAGACTTAGAACCCATAACAATGCCAAGAGTTCGACAACCACCCAAGCGCTATAGTGGAGAATCAAGTGGTTTCAGTCTTAAAACTCCTATGGAATACTACAGAGTTGAGTTTTATAAGGTCCTTGACACCATTCACACACAGTTCACAGAACGTTTCCAGCAGGGTGGTCTTCTTACCCTACAAAAGCTGGAGAAAACCTTGCTTTCTGGAAAGATTGATCCGGTGGTTCATGATTACCCAGAAATTAATGCCCAGCTGCTGCAAATCCAGCTGCCTATGTTCAAACATAATTACATGTACAGTTCCTGTGGAGAGGCTACAAACAATCTCAAAGATTTGCCAGTAGAGGTGCGAGGCTTATTTACTGAAGTTGAAACTCTGATCAGATTACTCCTTGTGGTACCAGTCTCGTCCTCTGAGGCAGAGAGGAGCTTTAGTGCTCTTAGACAATTAAAGACTTGGTTACGCACAACTATGACACAGCAGAGGCTGAACCATGTTGCAGTGTGTCACATCCATCAGGACAAATTGGACCTCTTAACTAAGAAGTCAGTTTGTGCACAGTTCATTTCTTTCACACCGAGACGTAAACAGGTGTTTGGTGCTTTTATTTGAATGGTATGTGTGTTAAGTTGCAGTCTAATATGTTGTAACATACCTTGTGATTTACAGATAGGCCTTCTTTTGTATTTACATGCTTTTGTTTAGATTTTGTTAGTGGATGGTGAGTTTTGGTGATGTAAAAATCTGTTCTGAATAAAGGTGCAAGCTGCACAGTGTGCCACCCTGTATTGTGTAATGTATTGAGAGTTGAATAATATATTTGCTGCATGTAGGTGCCAATACATTGATGCAATTGATTAATCTTTAAGTTCTTTTTTTTTATTTTATAAAATATTGAACACACACACAAAATCAAGTAAGTGGAAGCTGCAACTGCTGGCTAGTGCTTAAACAATTTAACTACTGTGTCATTATGGCATAAATAGTCAAGTGAACAGCTGCATTTACGTTAAGTAGTCTAAATCAGTAAAAGTATCACAATGTATTTCTAATACAGGAACGGCAAATTAGCATGTTACCTTTTACACAAGAAAATGATTCAATAAATAAATAAGCCGTGAGTTTAACCCCCCCAATGGTAGACCCAAAGTTACGCCCTTGAGGTACGCAATATGTTTGTATTGAGATGGATTCAGATATTCTACTTTGATGAAACATTGTGTTGCTTATGAAATTTGTGTTCGTTTTATTAGCGTAACGATATAGTTACTACGTCTACACAACCGAACGTGTGCTTAAACTAATTCTGATGTAAACCAGTTGTTTATGTTGGTTATTTTGGAAGTGTTATTCACTTTGCACTGGTGAATGAGACATGAGACGTGATTGTCTGATCTGTGCGTGTTCATGTGTTTTGAAAGAGGCGTGACTTTGGATGGCGATTTGACTTGAGGGTGGGATCGGGACTTCATTGCTAGGCAGCTACCGTTAGCATTTTTCAAAATGTGTTACCCTACCTTTAATGTTTATAATAGTTCGTAATGTGTTTGCGCGTACTTTTGTTATGTTTTAAATCAAAAAGCAAATACTTTAAAAAGTAAGCAAATAAGTTCATAAGCTAATGTCTCCACCTGCGTAAGCGATGTAATAATATTTTTATAAAACTAAAACTATACTCAATACATGGAGTAGTTCAACATGTTTATTAGGGTTTGTTCAAATAACTTACAATGTGTTGAATGAGAAAGATACTGCTGATTGTGTCGCACAGCGAGAAGCTTGACGTGTCGCAATAAACAAGTCCATTAAAAAATGCTGTTTAACCCTCTGGGGTCTGACCATTTTGGGACACTGTCAGAGGTTCTGTCATGCTCTTACATTTTGTCTTTTTTTCAATTGTTTTAACACATAATAATGGCAAGTGTCTCATAAAATTGCATTCAGCTCAAACTGGGCTACAATATTATATGAGCTACATGTATGTACATGTTTATATTTTTGAAAAATGTTTATGCGTGGTTTTTAAAAAAGCAAAATGTTTAAGTCACAGATATAAGTCCACAAAACTCATACTAAACATGTTTTAACAAGACTTTTCTAAACAGAATCTAGTAGTCTAGAGTTCCCTTTCAGTCGGTCACTATGACGTCACGTCGTAGATGAATGCCTGTGTTCATTTTTAAGTTTAATCAGAGCGTGTGGTTACTGTTCCCCTGTGTGCTTCATTTTCCATTTGCACTAAAAGCGTAGTTTCCTCACAAAAAGAGCTGCACAGTGATTTGTGTCTTTTTAAAGACTACATTTCTCTGTGCCCCACAAGCAGTTTCGCGTCTTTTTGAAGATGGCGTTCCGTCCATGTGTTTCTGGATGTGGTCGATTTATGGGACCGTCGGATGGTCACGATCGCTGCCTCTCGTGTCTGGGTGTCACACACTGAGGCAGCGTTCCTGGATGGTTCATGTTCCCATTGCGGGAAGATGACCGTCTCGGAGCTGAACACCAGGCTGTCTTACCTCCAGGGTAAGACGCCCCCCGTCCCGCTGCCTCGTTCGGTGTCGACGAGCTCCAGGCTGCCATGGGTGACAGTGGGAGTGCTCCCCTCAAGGAACCAACCCTCCGGGTCCTCTCACTCAGGAGCGTATGTCGGTCGCAGCATCGGAGGGTGGGCAGTCACTCTCGGATGTCGGCTCGGACCCGCTGCTGCCGTCGGGCTCGCAGCGCAAACCGAGCCGGATCCGGAGATGGCTGCCATGCTCGCTCGGGCGGCTGAGACGGTCGGCTTGGATTGGACTCTGCCTCCACCACCCGAACCATCTCGCCTGGATGATTGGTTTCTCGGGGCGGCTCGCGCGGGTCCATCCCGCTCTGCCCCGGTTTCTTTTTTCCCGAGGTGCATGAAGAGCTTACAAGGTTGTGGACGGCTCCTTTCGCCGCCCGCAACCGGCCTTGTAAGCCTTCCCCCCTCACCACTCTCGACGGCGGGACCGCCAAGGGGTACACAGCTATCCCAACTGTGGAGCGGTCGGTCGCGATGCAGCTGTGTCCGGCCACCGCTGCCTCATGGAGGGATAAGCCGTCCCTGCCCTCGCGGGCTTGTAAGTACTCGTCCGCTTTGATGGGAGCTGCTTACAAGGCCTGTGGGGAAGCGGCCTCAGCCCTGCATGCCATGGCGCTGCTCCAGGTCGTCCACACCTAAGCGGCGTCATGGATCCAGTCGTCGGCAGGGCACCCCGCCCGTCCAGCCTCCCGTGAACCCTGGCAGGAAGCACAGAGGTAAGCGGCCCAGAGACGGGCCACCTGGGGATGGCGAGGACTGCTCTTGGGGAGACGGTGACCGCACCGCTCCCTTCCCTCAGAGGATGGCCAGGTGGAGAATCTTTTGTTACAGTTAATTTCTGTTCAGCCAGCTTTTCAGCCGGTACCCACAACTTCACCAAAAGAGCAATTTCCTAATCCTTCTCCAGGTTATCAGAGAGTGATGAGCGCGCTGGGTGGCCCTCTGGAGCCAACCCGCCCGCTCACTCCTCCTTCGCCAGCGGGGGTGCACAGGCATCCTCGCTGCCCGGCTGTCCAACAGCGGAACCGGGCGAGTGTTCCCGGGCGAGTGATCTCGGCTTCGCTAGGCTGCCCCACTGTGGGTACTTCTGTAGTGCCTTTAGGCCCGCTTGTATGGTTCCTGGAAGCCTGGTCAGAGCTCCCCAGCCCGTCGCGGTGGCTTCTTCGCACTATCAGACTCGGCTATGCGATCCAGTTCGCCCGGCGTCCCCCCAAGTTTGCGGGCGTCCTCTTCACCATGGTGAAAGAGGTAGATTCCCACGTCTTGCGTGCGGAGATCGCTGTCCTTCTGGCGAAGGACATGATAGAGCCGACATGAGGTTGGGGTTTTACAGCCCCTACTTCATAGTACCCAAGAAAGGCGGTGGGTTACGACCGATCCTCGACCTGCGTACTTTGAATCGTGCACTTCACAAACTGCCATTCAAAATGTTAACGCAGAAACGCATTTTTCAATGTGTCTGTCCAGGGGATTGGTTTGCAGCCATCGACCTGAAGGACGCGTACTTTCATACGATACTCCCCCGACACAGGCCTTTTCTCTGCTTTGCGTTCGAGGGACGAGCATATCAGTACAAAGTCCTGCCCTTCGGGCTCTCCCTGTCCCCCCATGTCTTCACGAAGGTCGCGGAGGGTGCCCTTCGTTCCCCACAGGGAACATGGCATTCGCATCCTTGCTTACCTCAACAGCTGGCTCATAGTAGCACAGACTCGAGAGCAGCTTTGCGAACACAGGGACATGGTGCTCAGGCATCTTGCCCGCTTGGGTCTTCGGGTCAACTGGGAAAAGAGCAAACTCTGCCCCACGCAGAGGATCTCTTATCTCGGTATGATTTTGGATTCGGTCAAACTTACGGCACGTCTCACAGAGGAACATGTTCAGTCAATGCTCAAGTGCTTGAATTCGTTAGATCACAAGACGGCGGTCCCACTGAAAGTGTTTCAGAGGCTCCTGGGGCATATGGCAGCGGCGGCGGCTGTGACACCGCTCGGACTGCTCCATATGAGACCGCTTCAACATTGGCTGCTTGGCCGAATTCCGAGATGGGCGTGGCGCAGCGGTACACACCGGGTGCAAATCACACCAGTGTGCCGTCACACCCTTCGCCCGTGGTCAGACCTTTCCTTTCTCTGGGCAGGCGTGCTCTTGGAACAGGTCTCCTGGCATGCTGTGGTCTTCACGGATGCCACGGGCTGGGGTGCCACCTACAATGGGCGTGCAGTTTCAGGCGTTTGGACGGGGCCCCAACTGCACTGGCACATCAACTGCCTCGAGCTGTGGATGGTGTATCTTGCTCTGGTCCGCCTCAAGGGCGAGTTACAGGGCAAAGATGTGTTAGTCCGTACAGACAATACAGCGACAGTTGCCTACATCAACCGTCAGGGTGGTGTACGCTCCCGTCGCATGTCACAGCTCGCCCGCCATCTCCTCTTGTGGAGTCAGAAGCATCTGAGGTCCCTTCATGCCATTCATATCCCGGGTGTGCTCAATTGTGTGGCCGACGAGCTATCACGAGCTGTGAGCCTCGGCGAGTGGGGACTCCACCCCCGTGTGGTTCAGCTGATTAGAAACCTCCCACTGCCAGCTGTTTTATTCCCTGACCGAGGAAACACTCGGCACGGATGCATTGGCACACAGCTGGCCTCGGGGTCTTCGCAAGTATGCATTCCCCCCAATGAGCCTTCTTGCACAAACATTGTGCAAAGTCAGGGAAGACGAGGAGCGGATCCTCCTTGTGGCCCCATATTGGCTCACGAGGACATGGTTCCCAGAGCTGGTGCTTCTCGCGACAGCCCCTCCCTGGCGAATCCCCCTGAGGAAGGATCTTCTTTCTCATAGAGGCGGCACAATATGGCACCCGCGCCCAGATCTGTGGAATCTCTGTGGAAAGGTTTTGAGTGGTTTACCCATGCAGGTAGCAAACACTATTGCTTCGGCGCGTGCACCATCTACTAGACAGGCTTACGCACTGAAGTGGAACCTATTTGTCAAGTGGTGTTCCTCTCAGCAAGAGAACCCCCAGGATTGCCCGATCGGCGTCGTGCTGTCTTTTTTACAGGACCGGTTGGAGAGGAGGCTGTCCCCTCCACAATTAAGGTCTATGCTGCGGCAATTTCCGCCTACCATGTCCCTATTGCAGGCAGGTCGGTTGGTCAGCACGACCTGGTCATCAGGTTTTTTTAGGGGGCGAGGAGGTTGAATCCATCCCGTCCCCCCTCCATACCCTCTTGGGATCTGTCCGTGGTGCTAAAGTCTCTCCAGGACGCCCCCTTCGAGCCTCTGCAGTCAGCGCATGTCAAGTTTCTTTCTATGAAAACTTTGACCCTACTAGCATTGGCCTCGATAAAGAGGGTAGGGGACCTGCGCGCGTTCTCGGTCGACGAGTCGTGCCTACAGTTCGGGCCTGCTGACCTCAGTGTTACACTGAGACCCAGGCCTGGCTATGTGCCCAAAGTTCCCACCACTCCTTTTAGAGATCAGGTGGTGAGCCTGCAAGCACTGCCCCCGGAGGAGGCAGACCCAGCCTTAGCTTTGCTGTTTCCCGTCCGCGCTTTGCGACTGTACGTGGACCGAACGCGAAGCTTTAGGACCTCAGATCAGCTCTTCGTCTGTTACAGAGGAAAGCAGAAGGGAAAAGCTGTCTCCAAGCAGAGGCTGTCACACTGGATAGTGGACACCGTTTCCCTTGCGTATCAATCGCAAGACCTCCCGTGCCCGCTCAGGTTACGGGCGCATGCCACTCGGAGCATAGCGTCTTCATGGGCGCTGGCGCGCGGCGCCTCGCTGACATATATTTGTAGGGCTGTGGGCTGGGCGACACCCAATACGTTCACTAGGTTTTATAGTGTTCATGTCGAACCGGTTTCCTCCTGTGTACTCACCTCTAGTAGGTAGAGACACTGGGAGCCCCAGGTTGATGTGTCAGCTTGCCTTGCCAGTATGGCGTTATATCGGTGCCATAAATCCCAAAATAAGTTTTGGTAGAGTTTGGTACTTCCTCCAACGCTTATGATGTGGCGGAGCGTTTGATGTCAGCTTTGCATCAGATGAATTCTTGAAAACCTGTGTTGAGCTTTGGCGTCCATATGAGCGACCCCTAGAGAGGGGATCCCATGTGTGTAATGTCTGTGGAGCTAATTCAATCCCACATTTTTCCCTCAGCAGACTTTAAGTCTGCAGTCTCTGTATAGGTGTAGTCTCATTAGATAGTCACCACAGAGATTTTTTGATATGCAGAAAGCCCTATGCGGTTATTCCATATCGTAATATGCCACCTAAGAAACCTTTATGGGATGTGGCTTCCGCAGTGTAACCCTCGTTCCCTGAAGGAAGGGAATGGAGACGTCCCGTCGCCACGGTCGCTGTACCATTGCTGAGTCGGCCGGCCTTTAGATGGCTTCTCAGCGAAAAACTACAGAATGCAGTCTATTGCCGGCATTTATACCCACCTGGCTGGGTGGAGCCAGCATTATGCAAATACTGCATGCCAACATTCATTGGCTCTTTTACATACAAGCGAAGCTGATTGGTCTTGCCAGGGAACGAGGGTTACATCCGTAACCGAAAAATTGTGTGACCAGTCACGGAAAGTAGGGACACAAGTCGTATCTGGGACATTTTGAGTTATTCACAGATTCTGGAAGTGCGGATTCTAAGCTTTCCAACGATGTGTAACACATGGAAATCTGATAAGATTTGGGGAAGTTGTGGCCATTTGAAGGTAGGCACTCCAAAATTCGTAATGCTGAGAAAACGGCTTTTAAAGTTTGTGCCTTTTCACCCCTCTCAGCTGCTGGGAGGGACAATAGGGCTCATTTACATCTCATTGAGATAAGCCGTACCCTCTTTAAAGCTCCCCCATGTGCTTTACAGTTTATATAAAAAATGTCTCTTAGCATCTTTAAGGCAACTCTTATGTACATTGAATAAAAAAAAATAAACTCTTATACTATAGATTATTTTTTCTAATGAAAGAGTGCCTAATCCTATAACTGTAATTATAAAATAAGGAAACAACACACAGATAGCTATTAATGTTTATTTATTAAATATTTCACACAAACATGCAAAAACATTTCTCTGTCTTCATCACCTTCAAATGTTACAACCGATATAGCCTCTGATATCTTACGGTCCAACTCATCTGACGCCAGCCCGTTACATTCTTCCTCGTCTTCGTCTTCATCTTCGCTCAGTTGTAGATTAGGGATATTATTCAGTTGTATCATGTCGCTTTCATCGTTGCTCAGATCGTCTTCAGAATCAGTGAGCCCTTGTTCATAATCATCCGGCTTGTACTTTTAATGAATTCCTTTAAACTTTTGTATTGGTGTTGTATTATTTGTACTGTGTGCTGTTTATATTTCACACAGAAACGAATTTGTAGACTTAGATTACATCCCAACATTTACTAAGCCTTTTCTAGTTACTGAACAGCTTTGTTGATTCTCCTTATAAACCTCTTAATGTAAATGCATTTTTTGGTATTGCATCTATTTAATCCGCGATAAAAGACGCGAACGCAATCTCTTCCGTTGCTGACGTTTGCAGTCCACAACACAGCAAAATTCATGAAGCGTCCGGCTTGCCCGCACTTTTATCAATCCTTCTCTAACTGCAGCCGGCTACACTCGCCTATATTTCAGGCGAGGCAAGCTGCATCTCAAACAAGCCTTTTTTGTGTATGTGTTTGTCTTCATGTTGTGATGCAAGAACTGACGTCAAAATACAGCGAGAGCGAGTCGAATTAAACTACTCTTAAAGAGATTTCTTAAAGAGCTCTCGCGGTACTTTGACGTCATCCGACTGCGGCGCCGCATAAAGTCAGTGACACGGAACTACAGTCACGTGACTTCACGCTCGAGCCGAAAGAGAAGACAATGCTGAATAAAGTTGTAATTCTTGCTATTTTTGGACCAAACTGTATTCTCGATGCTTCAACACATTCTTACTGACCCACTGATGTCAGATGGACTACTTTGATAATGTTTTTATTACCTTTCTGGACATGGAAACCGTACATCGATTTTCAATGAATGAGACATAAAGCTCTCGGACTAAATCTAACGTTAAAACATCTTAAACTGTGTTCCGAAGATGAACGGAGAGGTCTTTTGAGTTTAGAACGACATAAGGGTAAGTCATTACTTATATTATTTTAATTTTTGGGCGAAATATCCTTATTCAGTAGTCACGCTGTTCCCTTTGGGGGCGGGGGCGAAAACCAAGCTGCTTATACAGTATGTAAATACACACAGACAATGACGCCCCCTGCTGCACGCTAGAATCTCCGGAAAAACAAGACTATTTCAACCGCAAAATGTACGCTTTTAAATATACAAAAACTGCTATCTCAAACATGGAGAGGCTTCTTCGTGATTTCAACGAACAGATTCTGCAATAAAACGAAAATCACAAATTTTGAAAATAAACACTTTGTTGCCTATTATCTCGAAACTTGCGCTGCCGACTTGTGTCCCTACTTTCCGTGACTGGTCACTTTTTTCTTTAAAATGGTGTGAAAATTATTCTGCCTACTCATTCACATAAAACAATATATTGATTTAGAAATTGTAAGACACTTTTTGTTTAGAGGGTTCTGTAAGTGAGAAGGATTGATTGACAGCTAGCAAACAAAAGACTTGCAAAATGAGCTGCATAATGAGGCAGGATTGTGAGAGGGAACTACAATACAAGTGGCTCATGTTACCTTTTACATAACTTTATGTCCAAAAAGTGTGAATATGTTTATCCACTTCATAGTCTTGTACAGATGAGAGGGATGCAGACATGTAAGAGAGTTATAAACAGCTGTTAGCATACATTGTCCACAGAAATACCACATAAAATACATAACTGATGGGTAAATTAGAGCCCTGCAAGCCCTTCGGGGCCTGATGCGGCAAGACAAGCTAAGCCCATTTGGGCCGGGCTCGGGTGGGTTTTTTTACGGACCGGCCTTGGGCATATTTTAGCATCTCTCCTCATTGTGTGTGTGTGTGTGTTTGCCTGTGTAGCAGAGACAGCGCGCATCTGAGAGCGCGCATCCGGGAGAGAGAGCACAGGTCAGGAGAGAGGTCAGGTCGGGTTCGGGCTAAAAAATTGCAGGCATTGTCGGGCTGGGGTCGGGTAGGGCTTGAACACTACGGGCCAGGGCCGGGTTAGGGCTGGAGTTTTTGGCCCGTGCAGGGCTCTAGGGTAAATATCACTGATAGCACTACATTCAGAACATCTCAGATAAACATCTGCAGTGATTAGTTTTATAAAAAGCTATTTCAGATGACTGTTTTCAGATGCCCATCAACTGATCGTCTAGTTTCTGTTTTTAACGCGTTTCTGTAAGCATGTATGAACTTTAAAGCTGACATAACACAAGACGTTTTTGCCAATCTAATGTTAATCTTGCTTATATAAAGAGTAGTATTTCATCATTCATATGTCCAAAGAGTCTTTCGTTTAGTCAGATTTATAAAAGAAAAAAAAGCCTTTCCGATTTTTGGCGTAAAAGGTCGAACACTTGAAGGCGTGTGGTAGGCGGAGCTGAAGAGTTACGAGTATGTGCAGCTGGATTTACAGCCGACATACTTTTTTTTTTAAATAACCAGCCTTATATTATAAATATGATCCAGAATCGGATACTTAGTCACTAATGGACGAATAGGAACAATATAGCAGCAACGATTCCACCAGGACGTCTCTATCAGGTAATTAATCCTTGCTTGTTTGTCCCCTAATTTAATAAAAAAGCAACAGAATCCAGTTTTTAACTGCATTTGCCGGTTTTAAAAGGTGTAAATGTTGTAAATGCAGTACAAAGTGCTGTTGTTGGTGTTGTTTACATTACATGCACGTATGCGCGATTGCAAACAAAACACGTGAGATTTTGAATTACTTACGCCTGTGGTTGTGACTCCTAAACGGGTCTTTTTAAAGTTTTGACCGCTCCAATAGTTGTAAAAAAGTGGAAAATCCAGCGTCAACCTGAGCCTTGTTTGTAAAGCAGTCCCCCCCAAAATGCAGCCAGGGAACAAACTCATTCACAATTATGTTGACGTCCGGGAAAAACAAACTGCATCCACTGTTGTCTTACGACAGGGAAAGCTAAATAAGGTTTTCTTCTTATTACATCCCAAAACACATTTCTTTTGTCGAACTATCTTGCTAAAACAAAGTTGTCGCGTGCTGTGCAGTGATACCGGTGACTTCTACTCGATGGAGCAATGCTAATGCGCGTTCTCGCTCTCACTTGACGTGCAGGGCAGGCGTGCTTTTCTGGGGGTAAAGGCCCATAAAAGGAATATGGGGTCAATCAGTCGTAACGGATACCCCCATTTGAAAAAAACTTTCCGAAACTTGTAGGAAAAAGGAGGCTCAGAAATACTCTGTTACAAGCTCAACTGCTTTTTTGACACTTTGCTTATGATTAGCATGAGGACTTCAACTCTTAAACTGTGTTAATAAGTCAGAATGCATGAAATAGCATTAAACCTAGTGAACACCAGCTAAACCAACATCAAACCAGCACCAGCATTAGCACCAGCTAAACCAGCACCAAACCAGCATTAGCACCAGCTAAACCAGCATTAGCACCAGCATCCCATGCTGGTCATACCAGCATATGTTGTGTTTTGGTGCTGGTATGCTGTGACCACCAGCTAAACCAGCATAGACCAGCATAATTCCCATGCTGGTCCATGCTGGTTTGATGCTGGTTTTTTCAGCAGGGTTATAAGGGTTGGAGCTAAAATCTTCAGAACATCGGCACTCCAGGACGGACGTTGCCTACCCCTGGCCCTAGTGCATTCCAAATTTTTTAACATTTTAATATAACACTATAGTTATTATGGCCTTTAGAAAAGTTTTTAGAGGAGATAGTGTAGTGCACAATAGGCCCCTGTGGCGCGGCCTAGGCTTTTTTCCGTAATGACATTTTTTTCCTTACATTACTTTTACTTTTATACTTTAAGTAGTTTTGAAACCAGTACTTTTTCACTTTTACTTGAGTAAAAAGCTTGAGTTGATACTTCAACTTCTACAAAAGTCTTTTTAAACCCTAGTATCTATACTTCTACTTGAGTAATGAATATGCATAATGAATACTTTTGACACCATTGGCCGGGGGGGATGCGTGGGATTTCCCCCTTTCTGGTCAATGTATCCCTGCCTCTGCTTAATTATTTTTATGCCCGGTGGGGATAAATTTACCCCCCCCCAAAAGTGATCAGTGCTACTACACTAGTGGCGAGACGGATCACAAAACTTATCACGGATCTGTGGTTTGATTAAAGTCAATTTTATTTTAAAATGCGCTACTTTGGCTGGCTCTGATACAGCTGCCGTGCAGCCTCTCTGTATTCACCACTCTGCAGACTTGCTCAATGTCCCACCCACGGCGCTATCTGATTGGTTACAGACCCGGTTACACCTCACGAGTAATAGCCTATCAACAATTGCAAGATGGTTATGGAGCTGTGTGTCGAAACGATGGAAGGCAGCATATTCAGCCGCATATTAATAAAGCGGGAATAAACATAACAATCTGATTATCTGTTTATGATGACAAGCAGAGTTAGTGTCCCAGTCACACCACTGAGAATGGCAGAAGTTACACATGATAAATGCCGATGAGGCGTTTAGCGAGGCGCGTGTGTGTCCAGTTTGCGCAAATGAGGCTAATTGACTAACACATAATGCATCTGTCTTTTCTATCATTTCACTGTAGCTCAGCATCGCGGTGTAAAGTTAATGTTATTACTTTAAAAGCAGCAGTTAAGCTGTTTCTACTGTAATGGTTTAACTTTGCAATCAATACATTGTTCATATTTATGTTTAAGTTGACACTAATTGTGCCATACAGTTTTGCCATTCAAGATTTAATTCTTGCATGTTTTTTCGTTGTGCATGATCACAGTTCATATGTGTGGTGAAAGATAAGCTATTGGAGTAAAAATATTGTGTTAGGCTGCTTCATGAGTTAATAAGAAAAAGGTTTTTACAATTCCTGCAAATGCAGTGATGAGTTCATGTTCTCATGATTTATTTTTATGAATTAAAATGTTTTGAAATGTGCTGTGGACAGAGAAGCATTATGTCAAGAATTATAAAAAAAATCGTCAATAAGCTCATAATTTGTGCTAAAATAGTCTAAATGTTTAGTTTTAAACCATTTTAAAAAGCTGGTTATATTTTGATGTTTAAGCAGACAGTGAGATTCGGGTTTGTTACGATCAAAGCTCGTGAGTGGAGAGCGCATTTCTGAATATTAGAAATATTTTAATTAGAAATTTATATAAAAAAATATAATAATATTATAATGGATTTTTGTTAGGTCGGACAATGATTACAAAATTTCTATCTCATATTGCTCTTCATAACCACTGAAAACAGTCAAAAAAGTTAAAACTAGTGGTGTGTACAAAATGACTCATGACGAAATATGGTGGGTACCCACCGTCGCTAAAATCGACACCTATGAAAACATCCCCCCTCTGTTTTTTTTCACAAATCGCACCCTGGTCCTATGCACAGTAGACAGCAAAGTTATTTGCAGAATGTCCATGCTGCTCTTATTTACATAATGAAAAGTATCCGTGTGCTAAATTCTAAGCCATATAAATCTATACTGTAGCTGTGTATGATGAACAAATTAAATGACGGTAAAAAAATTAAATTTTTATAGAGTATACTATTAAAATAACTATAACTATTCCTTAAATTGGACTGGAAAATCCAGTGTAACATACTGTATAAGGTATACAGGTATAATGGCTTGTGTGTTGTTCTTTGCTTTCTGCACTAGCTTTTGACTTTGATACCAAAAGCTAATATATCACAACAAATACCGCCAAAATGACTGGAAGCCTTTCAAACCTAAGATCCCTAAAAAACACTGTTGGGGCTAGCTGAGGAAAGTTAAAGAAAGGAAACAAATATCTTTGCTGCATGGCCTGATAAACAGTAAAGAAGTATCAAGGGTAATGCATTATTCGCTCAGGGAATTAATCAATTTCCGCACATGCCCTGGCCCTTACAATTAAATTGCACAAAAATGCTATCCATCACTTTCAAAGCCAAAGGGACAAATAGTGGTCAGAGCTCTAAGTGAGTGCTGGTTGAATCCAGGGACGCAAAAATTGCACTTATTGCTGTCCTGGCATTACCTATGCAGATCTTTATCAGTAGGCCAGTTTCTCTTTTGTGACCATTTTGCTGCCCTACAATGGCTTTCTGTACAACCAAGCTACTGGGAGATTGGTTAAAATTATACTCTCTTCATGTTTGGCTAGGTGGCAGCTTAGAAACAAGCTGCCTGTGGAAGCAGGAGAAGATTGCTGATAATACAAGCTTCACATCTTCTTGACCTTTCGTCTGCTGTTTCCTTCTTTCTCTTTTTTTACACCTCTTTAACTGTTGTTCAAATGCTGTGACATTGGAAAAAGGACAGATTGCATTGTAGGAGGACACAAATTCTGTGTGCTTCCGAAACTCCCTGTCACCAATATAAAAATGACATGTATTATCAGCATAAAAAAGATGAAAGCGGAAGTGTTTATTAAGCATACTCTTTAGTAAGCAATACAGACTCTCTTTTTTTTTTGGATTTTGGATCATAGTTTATCAAAGAACAACAAAAAACACACAATCATTATGGAAAAAGATATAGATTAGGCCTACAATGAACTCCCGAACTATGTTTCCACGGTAACAAGCAGCCAGCTTACATTCTGTTATGATGCTTACAAATCACACTTTTCTCTTCCCACTGAGCACTTGTCTATGCAATCTCTAATGCAGATCAACAGGGCTCATATTTAGCACTAAAAATATTGCCACGCACAAAGTCTATGTCGTGGCTCTTCTTGGTCACAAATTCAGCCAGGCTTTGACCTCATCGTCTTTACTTTGCCTTTAGCTCCTGTGGCAAAAGCCTAATGCTGGCCGGTGGGTTAAAGCCAACCCATTAAACGTTAAGAAGGCCCATTGCTCCACTCTTCTGCGACTACCATAAATCATATGCGGGGCAAAGACAGAAACCTAGTTAGGGAATCTCATTACCTATAGAAACAAGAAATGCAATTTAATGTAGTCCAAATTTACATGGAAACCTAAAGATAAGCAAGCCAGTATTGTTGATACCAAGTCGAAAACAAATAAAAACACACAAACATAAGGATTTTTGGTGAAAAATACCTGCGAACCATCCTTGGGCTCAGAAAAGATAACGGTAAAGCATCAGATGGGGTGAAACATCTTTCTACCCTCCCTAAGAATGGAGAAAGGAGACTAAAGACTTAAAGTGATGGAACAGATACAGACCGCCCTCATGTGGGGCCAGCGGTTGCAGTGGTTATGTATATCTGCAGATAAGTCATTCAGTTCAGAAACAGTATTTACTGAGCCTTTTAGATATACATCAGCCACAGCGAAATAGCTCCGGCCTTCATTATTCCGCGTGAATCTTCCCTCATATACCCAGGATGCCATCAGCTTTATTTCCCCTCAAAATACCCTCATCCACACACTGCACAGCTGTATTTGGATCTCAAACCAGACAAAGTTGTTTATGGGGATAATGGATAGGAACAAATGTCTGGCTTTGTTACATCTGGTGCAAGACCTCCCCGAGATATGAATGCACAGAAATTCAAGACATAAAAGATGATGGGCATTTTATGAACCCTGTAATTTTCATATTGTGTGCTTATATAATAACAATAATAATAATATATTGAAAGCAAAATGTTATCTAAACATCAACTGTCGTTCTGGAATTATTTAAAAAATAAACTCCTAATTTTAAAATTACATGCTAATGCTAATTTCTCATAATTGTGGGAAATAGGAAAAGGATAAAACAAAAATAACAAAAGAAACACATCAAGGCATCTTCTTTTTAAGTTATTTATCTTCTTTTTAAGTTTTTAAATTATTAAGTGGCTTTGGTAAATATCACTAAAATACATTATTAAAGTAACTTAATAAAATCTCTTAATGTCACTTGTGGGATTTTTGAGTTGGACAAACCAAAATAAATGACTAAAAACTGTAACAGATTTTTCTGTGTAAAATCCATCAAATAAATTAGTATTTAACTAACAGATTATTTCTAATGTACATCCTTAATATTTCTTGTGCATTTTAATCAATATATTTTAAAACGTGTAGAGTAATCACTAGAGTATAGAGATTTAGAACACAAGTGCAGTTGAATTAAATCCAAAACGCATGAATAAAACAAAACAAAACCATGGCATGGCATGGCAAACTCACATCAGCAGAACATACATATAAACATAATTTAAATAAAGCTTGACAAAGGAGAATGGGAACATAATGTCATGATTTCGGTTTTACCGGCTGCTATGTTTTGGTTTCCCTGTGTTTTGTGTTTGTGTCCTGTTTTGACAGCTTCACACGTGCGAGTCTCTCTCACGGGTGTCATTAATGTTATTTCTTTCACCTGCGTCAATCCACAGCTGCCCCTCATTTTGTTGGCCTATCGGTTTGCTATTTAATCCCTGCGTGTTTTGTGTCTCATTGCAAGTCCGTCTTTGTATGTGCTGGCCTATTTCTAGCTCGTCTAGATTCTTGTCCTGTCCTGTCCTGTCCTGTCCTGTCTTAAGTAGTTTATCTAGTCTGTTTGTAGTTATTTCCCCAGTTAATCTGTGCTCTCTGCTACCCGGAAGAATTGGTTTATCGCCTCATGCATCAGCTGCTGTCCTCTGTTTTATCCATCGCATTAAAGACTGCTTATCTCCATCTACAAGCAGAGGATTCACGCCGCGGCTTTGCCGCTGTCCAGCAGGACGGTCCTTCGCCTCGGGAGCTGTCCAGCTTCTCCCGTTAGCACTCAGCACCACTAACACTCTCTCTCTCTCTGCCCGCTTTAGGATTACACCCCTCGCCTGCCTAGTGTGGCGTTGTGCCCAGGTGAGTTGCGGATCCCCCTTCTGTGTGTTCTGCCCTCCATACTCTCTCCCACCGTCCGTTTAAGTGTGGCCGGAGCCCGGACGAGTGAGGTGCTCTCTCAGCCCAGTGTGTGTGTGCTCTCCGCCTTTTGCCGTCTGCCTCGGAGTGGCCTTTGCGCCCAGACGTGCTACTGACTTTAACTTCATTATTATTTCAATAAACTTTTCTGTTCATCTGCACTGGGATCTCTCTGTGTGTTTCTCTGCCTAACACATAAGGGCTTTATACACAGGCAAGGTACTATTCAGAACATGACACAGGGAATAGGGAAACAAGAGACAAACATGCATGTGACAATGTCAAAATAAAAGACATGAACATGGGAACAAGATTAAAAAAAAATAAAAGACAAGAACACGACAGGACAAAACCCTTACAGAATGTCAAACTTAAGTTTTAAAAACTACAATTCTTACTTATTTTAAATCAATATTATTTGTATTTAACATCAACTTAAAGTTCATGCCTAACCTTAACTATGATTTACTATTTTTTTGGTGAAATATTTTTACATTGTATTATTTAAGTAAATGTATGCAAAAAATTTAGTAGATCACACATAAATTAAGAAATCACTGGGCAAGTGGTTTTTAATCAGCAGCAGAGGAAACTGGTCTTCCAGCCGAGAAGTCGAGAGGCGCCCTGAGACCGAGTCCATGCCGGCTCATCCCTCGCGTGCTATGTCTCCCCGCCATCGCCTGTCACCTTTGTCCATGAGGACCAACGTCATCACGACTCTGAGCCGCTGATGGCCACGCTGCATCTGCTCTCCACACGATGGCAATGCTGCAAGTATACCAGGCGAAACTCCTCCGTGATATGGACGAGGCAGTCCCTGACCCGTCAACCATTAAAGACCTGCGCAGCGCGACTGACTTGGCCCTCCGCGCTACTAAAATCGGGTTGCCCTTCTTGACTCGCCCGTGTCGCCGTCGGGCAGGGGCGTTGCTAGCTTACTTTAGTTTCGTTATGCTTTCATAAGCACTCGCGTGGCGTCACCTTTTGAATGCGGTTGTGCGCTGTGAACGCAAACGCGCGCGGCCATGGATGTGCGTGCACGCGTCAATGCAAATGCTTCATCGCTTTTACAAGCCTAAATTGAGTAACTACTTTGCATAAAGATCCGTTTTTGCCGCGATTGTCTTTGTAAAGGATTGCACTGTTAACTGCTAAAATTTAAACTTGAGATTTACACCGGGGCACAAAAGATTTACACTGGGGCACGTGCCCCAGTAAAAGGGGTCTAGCGACGCCCCTGCCGTCGGGGCTCTTCGGCTCTGCTGTGGAGGGGTTTACCCAGCATTTCACTGAGGCAAAGAAATTGTCGCAGGCTATGCGGCATTCCCTATTGAAACGATCAGCGTCTGAGACCGGCTGCCCAAAACCGCCGCCAGCTCAGTGCCCTAAGCCAGCACCAGCTCAACCCCAACAGAGAGCTGAACCAGAGGTTAAGCGCCAGCGTCCTGCACAACTGGCTGGTCCACCTCGACGCCACGGTCCCCGTCCTAGGATCACGCTGGACCTGGCGCTGCCTCCCTGAAGAGAGTCTGAGGAGGAAAAGAGGCTCTGGTCCCGCTTCGGCCAGCCCGCCCTCGAAAGTTCTGCGTGTTTCAGTCCCCTCGGGCACTGGTAACAGCAAAAAACAAATTTATACCTTTTCACAAAAAGAACAAATTTCCTCCTCTGTACACACACACATAAGCATATCGACGCTCGCCGTCAAACAATGCAACCCCCGGTATGCCGGGCTGGATTCTAAACGTGATCCAACATGGTTATTCACTTCAATTCGCTCGCCACCATGGTTTTGCAGCGTTCTCTACACCACTGTCCAGACGATCGCAAGCAGATCCTCAGGGAAGAGATGCATTCTTTATTACTAAAAGACGCGATAGAGACGGTCCCGGCAGACCAAAGCGAATCAGGCTTTTACAGTCGTTATTTTCTCGTTATTGGACCGTTATTGGAGTTATTTCTCAGACCGATATTGGATCTACGCGTTTTGAATCGCGCTCTTGTCAAACGGCCATTCAAAATGCTTACAGGCATACGAATCATGGTGTTTATTCGACCGGCGATTGGTTCATATCAGTGGATCTGAAAGACGCTTACTTTCACATTCCAATAGCACCTTGTCACAGGCCGTTTCTAAGATTCACGTTCGACAGGACAGCATACCAATACAAAGTTCTGCCCTTCCGATTATTTCTGGCACCACGCAGTATACCAAATGTGCGGATGCGGCGCTCGCCCCTCTCAGACAGTGCAGCATCCGCATATTGAATTACCTTGACAACTGGCTTATTCTAGCCCAGTCAGAGAGGGAAATTATCACGCACAAGACTGTTGTACTCCAGCATTTGGAAAATTTAGGGTTCAAAATCAACCTCCAGAAGAGTTTGCTCACCCCCACCCAGCGGATCGCGTTCTTAGGCATGACGCTCGACTTGATAAAGACGCGAGCACGGCTTACACCGGAACGAGCGCTCGTGGTCAGATGCGAGGTAGCGGCGTTCAGAGCGGGTTCACATCTCCCTCTCAAACTATTCCAAAAAATGCTGGGTCTGATGGCAGCAGCATCCCCACTAATACCGTTGGAAATGCTGTTCATGAGACCGCTTCAGTTTTGGTTGAAAGCGAAAGTTCCGCCCCGTGCTTGGTTGTCGGGCCACTTATTAATCAAAATCACGTACAAAGCGCTTTCGATATGGACATCCCTTCACCTTTTCCTCTCGGGCACGGAGCGCGGCTCCGTGAGCAGGAGGAAAGTGGTGACCACGAAGTGTCTGCATCGGGTTGGGGCACGCACTGCGACGGCGAACCCGCCTTCGGTACGTGGAACAACCAATTGTCTCAGCTACATTTTAACCACCTCGAGATGTAGGCGGTTATCCAAGCGGTTATCCTAGCGCTACGACACTTTCGACCGAAACTCCAACATCAGCACGTTCTAGTATGGTCGGACAGTATGACGGTGGTCTCATTCATAAACCACCAAGGAGGGCTGAAATCTCGCTCCCTATCCAGGCTGGCGAAACGGCTTTTATAATGGGCTCACGTGAACATACGTTCATTGAAAGCGACTCACGTACCGGGTGTAGCCAATACGTGCAGACATTCTCTCGTGCAACGGTCTGCTGCTGAGAGAATGGAGGCTGCATCATCAGACGGTCGAGAAAATATGGACCGTCTTCGGCCGTGTGGAGATCGATCTGTTTGCATCAGACGAGAATGCGCATTGCCTGATCTTCTTCTCGAGACACCACGATGCCCTGTTGCAAACATGGCTGGCGTGTCTTCTATACACTTTTCCTCCGGTGGCTCTGTTACCACAGGTCCTTCAGAGGATAAGAGAGACGAAATGCACGATAATTCTGATCGCCCCGTTTTGGCACAATCAACCGTGGCTCCCCGACCTATGGCAGCTGAAAACATCAGCACCATGGCCAGTACCACTGAGAAAGGACCTCCTCTCTCAGGCGGGAGGGACGATATGGCATCCACAGCTGGAGCTATGAAATCTACACGTTTGGTCTCTGAACGGCAACCATCACGCCTTTCAGGACGTGTGTTAAATACTCTAATGGAAGCTAGGGCCCCATCTACTAGGCGTCTTTACGGTCAAAAGTGGTCTATTTTTTCTGACTGGTGCACGATGAAAAACTTAAACCCAAACACCTGTGAAATGGAGGATATTCTCTCCTTTCTACAAGAAATGTTGGACAGCGGTCGCGCGCCCTCGACGCTTAAAGTATATGTGGCGACGATAACGGCGAATCACGCCCTTATCGCCGGTCACACCGTGGGAAAACATGATCTTATCATTAAATTCCTCAGAGGCGCTCGCAGACTAAACCCACTGCAACCTAACACGGTCCCGTCTTGGGATTTGTCCACGGTTCTGAAAGCACTGCGCGGCCCCCCTTTCGAGCCCCTCGAGCAGGCTAACCTGCACGCTCTCTCGTTTAAAACCGCTCTCCTCTTGGCATTGGATTCAGTTAAACAAGTGGCCGATCTACACACGTTTTCAATTGACCCGTCGTGTCTGGAATTCGGTCCTAACGATAGCAAAGTGATCCTTAGACCGAAAGCGGGATACATTCCTAAAGTCTTGACAACGGCATTTAGAGTTCAGGTGGTTTCACTTCTCGGCCTCCTGCCGACGGACGGCAAACAAACCCCGAACACGCTCTGCCCCATCAGAGCGTTAAGAATATCCACGGACCGCTCTGCCTCATACCGCAAGTCAGACCAGCTGTTCGTAAGCTTCGCGCACCACTCTTTAGGTATGCCGCTCACTAAACAGAGGCTATCTAAATGGATCGTCAAAGCCATTGCTTTGGCTTACGCCTCCCTGAATGAACATTGTCCAGTTGGTTTAAAAGCCCACTCCACGTGAGGTATGGCTTCATCATGGGCTTGGTCTACGGGGATTTCTATCTTTGACATTTGTAATGCGGCCGGCTGGTCCTCGCCGTCTACATTTGTCAGATTTTATAGCCTGGGTGTCCCTGCCTTACAAGCACAGGTCTTATCAGCTTAATGTTCACACGACTGCGTTTCTGTATGCCTTCACGGTGCGCTGCAAGCTCACCGTCATGGCTATCTATTAATAAATCATGATGCAATGCGAAGTGAACCGTATTGAAATGGAACGCTTAGGTTACTCACGTAACCCCGGTTCCCTGAAATAACGGGAACGAGCATTGCGTAGCTGGCCGTGCTACAAACGTCTACCCAGCAAGTGTTATTCGGCTGCGCGCTTCAGTCGAATAATAATGAGCTCTTGACGCTTGAACCCGGACTTATATAAGGACGTGTGCCACGCCCCGCGCGGGCTCAAATGTCATTGGTCTGTATTTTCTACAGACGTTAACCAATAGGCTTCAATCGCAGAGTAAACAGGAGTTTCCACCATAGCGTCAGCAACTGACGCAATGCTCGTTCCCGTTATTTCAGGGAACCGGGGTTACGTGAGTAACCTAAGCGTTTTCAGTGCACATATTGCTAGAATCTTGACTACTTTTATTTTACCTATTTCAGGTTACCAAAGTGTTAAAACAATTGTGCTACTTTAAATGTGTGTAAAATAATCAATTTCTGATCGTTTTATTACTGCACAATGTGGCTGTATGCATAGACGAACACGTGTAAATCTGTAGTGGGGTGACAGGCAGTCCAGACCTCAGCTTTGCTCCATTTGGACTTATTTGACCTTTAAAAATAAGCGGGAATAACACAACAGAGCTTTACAGAGCTCACATGCTTATATACATTAATATTGATGATCTTTCGTCTCTATATGCCTATGATCTTTCAACACAGTCTCACTCCCTACTCGTCAAATGTGTGACGCATGGTCAAGGGACTTGGCGTCACCTTTTTTTTTTAGCTCCCGCGTCGCCCTGGGTACGTTTCGGGTAGTCCGATAGACTTCTCTTAGAACTCAACAGCGTTAAAATTTGACGTCTTGGGACAGCACACTCCCTAAACCGGAACCTGCATCGTAAGGTCTTCTGAAGACTGCAATAAATAATAATAAATAGGAATAGGCAGCAATAAATGATCTATGCCAGTGCAAGTCAAATGGGGCAAATCATATTATTCTGGCCATTCAACTGGTTTTTAATGTTAATAATCCCCCGCAGTCTGATCGCAAATACACAACAGGGCGGTCTGCGGTGAGTTAAACAACGTTCAACTGCAGGTTCAGTAGCATTCAGCGATGGGTTTAACAATGCTCAAATGCGGGTTAAATAACATTCAGAGGGGAGTTTTATTAAAACAGCTCTCAACTTCAGGTAAAACAACAATCAGAGGTGAGTTTAACAATGCTCCACGTCGCATGAAAGTAGCATTTTAAGCGTTTTCTGATCATATGTAAGTGCTTTGATTCAGTGCCGGTCTTTCCTATACGCAAAGTACGCAATTTGCATAGGGCCCCGCACCACTAGAGGGCCCCCTTGATCTCAGAATTATTTAAAACCATTATATCAAAGAAAAATTATTATTATGTTTAATGAAAACAAGACGCTATAATTTAAATAATTTGCAAACTTCCGAATTTGTGTGGGTTTTTAAAAATACTTAATGATTTCTTAAATCACTGATATGTACTCGGACAACATGCAGGCAGTTTCTCAATCCGAAGGCTGCAGCCTTCAGAGGTCACATTTGTAGGCTGCATATGCGTCATAAAAACGTATTTTAGAATATTAACAATTATAATGTTGACTATTATTCTTAGTTAATGGTTAATTGTTATATTATGCTTATGACTTGCAAATGAAATGCTTATTTAACTTAAATAAATCAGGCTTGATGACGTATGCAGCGCGCATATGCGACATGATCCGGAGGTTGCAGCCTTCAAATTTAGAAACGGCCGCGTGCATGACGCAGAAGAGTGATTTGGTAACGATGCGCATATTATATGCCCACCATTGATTTAAAACAAAGACAAAGCTATCCGTCTGCAGCAGAATAAAGGGAAAAAAACGTGAAGCAAGGGAACAAGATAAAGGATTTGCGCGAGCAGATTAAGTCAATGTAAAGACACGCGTCTTAGCATGGGGCGATTCAAATGACGCGAATTGGGTGACACAATTGCCGCGAAAACACGCGCTTTTTCCTTTGAACTTCAAGAACGCGCTCTCGTGCAGGATAATTTGACGAGAGAGAGAGAGAGAGAGAGAGAGAGAGAGAGAGAGAGAGAGAGAGAGAGAGAGAGGTAAGAATGGTGCCCACGTCGAGAAAACTTAATAGAAGACTTGAAATTTGTAAAGGATTAAAGTATATGTCACTCGTTTAATTACAGTATGTTAACTGGATAACACTGGATATAACTCATTGTATAGATAATAAAATAATGTATTTTGATTACACAAATCAAACCTAACTATATGATTGTAGCTGCTGACCAGCATAGGGAATCTCTATGGCTAATTTCTAAGACATGTTGCTGATACAGTACTGTGTGTTGTACCTTATCTTGTTAATTGAGTCTTTTTGGGCATCTTATGCCTAGAATTATTCAAGGAGATTGATTCTTTTAACTTACTTTAAAGTTTGATCAGTTGTGCATAATGACATGTGCAACAAATGGATATAGGGTGTCAAACTCATAGATTTGCAATATTTAAAATCAGACACTATTTTTAAAATATTTGGGGTCAACCTCTGTGACACCTTTAAAGGGACACTTCACCCATTTGCATTAAGCTTTGTATAGTTAGAACTCCAGTCATGTTTTTGAATGGTCATGCATCATTTTCTCAGTTGCCGCTGAGACTGGAGAAATACAGATTTCAGTGTTGCACATCCTTCTTTCAATGATGTAAAAATCATCATTTTGCATCATTGAAAGAAGGAAGTGCAATGTCTTTGTTGAGGGAATGAGACTACAAACACCCCTTTTCTCTGTCAAATAGGCACCAAATTCTAAATGTATGTTACATTTCGAATACAAATATAACACTTTCAATAAAGATTAATGTTTCTACGGGTGAAATGCTCTTTTAAAGCTGAAACTTATCAAATCCTATCAGAGGTCCAGAATGTCATTGAAACACACCAGTGGCTTTGCTGTCATCAGTATTAAACATGTTACCCCTCGAAGTACCCCTCCCCACAGAGCCCCCCCCCACATAACAAATCCCAATTTAACCCCTGTGTATTAACAGTATGTATTTATATGTAATTTAATTTGATTCATTACATTCATTTAGATCAGGTAAATTTTGTAGTGCTTCTCACAACACATTTTAAATCAAAACAACTTATCAGCAAATACATGTTTCATGTTAAAATCAGCAAGTTTATCAGTCAGGGTTTCAAAGTAATGTGCATATGGGAATATTATACAGCTATAAGATAATACACTATGTGGTTAGTTAACAACTAACTAACAGCAACATTGACTGGGTTTTACCCAGATAGCACAGGTACGTCTGTGAGATGTCTGGTAAAGATCTGGAGATCTGGAATACATCTGGTGTGTAAAAACATCTTATAAAGGAAAAGAGCTGCTTTACATACATTCTAAATCAAAAACGTCTTGCAGACATCTTCAATATGTCTATATGACATCTTTTAGGAGACGTCTCACAGACGTATTGCAGATGAGAAAACAATTTAAATAAGACATCTTGCAGATGTAAACGCAGACATCAAATAGACGTCTCCGAGATGTATGTGTGCTATGCTATAAGGGTCTGAATGCACTGACAGAGGGCCCCTCACAAAGCTTTGCTTAGGGCCCCCCAGCATCTAGGACCGGCACTGCTTTGATTAGACGTGATGCATGCTGGGTGGTAAATCATTTTTATCAGAGGCTCGTTGATGTTAATAAATATTGATATAAATATACATTTACTATACTACGATTGTGTTCGATTAATTTATGGGTTGTCTGATTGTTAATTTTAAAATCCTGTAATTTAATAACTCTTACGTCATCGAATGACGACCCCCAAGGGCAGGCCCATTGCGCGATATTCCACTGGGTAAGTTGAGATGTATTTAATTCTTACATTTACACAACAACAACAAAAAAATTATAATAATCATGACAATACGTTGTGTTTGGAACATCCAAATGTATAAGGTAGCAATAGGACGGTCATTAAACAAATAACTTTGTTGCACCACATGTGCAGTAGGCTAATAGCAAAATTAGCTAATTAAATTCATTTTGTCGCATATAAGTTAATCATGCAGCAAGATACAGGGAAATGCAAGATTTTCAGTAGTGATATGTTACCTATATTACACTAGCTGGCAACTAAGTTATTATGTTGACTAGCCAACATGATCAGAGGAAGAACAGTGTTGCCAGATTGGTTTGTTTTCCAGCCCAGTAATTATTTAAAATCCACACAAAATTATACAATAAATGGACAGATATGATATATTTCAATTTCAATTCAATTTTATTTATATAGCGCTTTTCACAAAAGCCCAAAAAGGCTGCCTCCCCGGGGTGAAAAACCCCCTAGGAGAAAAAAAACCCTGGGGCTTTTATCCAAGGAAAAATAAGTCCTAGGAGGGAAAAACCCTTGGGAGAACGGATAAGGAGATTTAGCGGAGATTAAGCGGTTCTGCCGGTGATCGGTGGTCAGGCATCAGCTGGGCATGACGTTGAAGGACGGCCAGTAGATCAGAGGTGTGCCGACTTTCACATCTACCGGGACTGGGTCTGTTTGTCTCGTTGTCCTCGGGTCGAGGACGAGACGGGGAGAGAAAAACAAAATCGTATTAGCGTAGCGGGCGTTCATATGTATTGAAGTGTCACACAGTGATGTGGTTTAACTCAGCTTAGTTCCAGACAGACTAACTATTGCGGCATAATTATATTATCCACAGTTGAGGATTTAGCAAATTGGGGGCCCAATGCGAGGGTATATATGGTAAATAAGGGTCACCTTCCGATCTTTAAGAGAAAATGAAACCTGACGACCCGTTTGACTAAGGCCTAAAGCCCCACTGTCGTCGTTAATGCAGGTTCAGTGGCAAACGGGTCTATATTGTATACCATTTACAGGACCAGGAGAAAACGCCAAAAACATCGCAACCCGACCATACGTGCTAACCCGTTTGACTAAGGCCGGAAGCCCCACTGTCGTCGTTAATGCAGGTTCAGTGGCAAACGGGTCTGTATAGCATACTATTCACAAGACACACGAAAGCGCGAAAAACGCAACCCGACCATACATACCAACCCGTTTGACTAAGGCTGGAGGCCCCACTGTCGCCGTTAATGCAGGTTCAGTGGCAAACGGGTCTGTATGGCATACTATTCACAAGACACACGAAAGCGCGAAAAACGCAACCCGACCATACATACCAACCCGTTTGACTAAGGCTGGAGGCCCCACTGTCGTCGTTAATGCAGGTTCAGTGGCAAACGGGTCTGTATGGCATACTATTCATAAGACTTACGATAGCGCCAAAATCGCAACCCGACCATACGTGCCAACCCGTTTGACTAAGGCTGGAGGCCCCACTGTCGTCGTTAATGCAGGTTCAGTGGCAAACGGGTATGTATGGCATACTATTCACAAGACACACGAAAGCGCGAAAAACGCAACCCGACCATACATACCAACCCGTTTGACTAAGGCTGGAGGCCCCACTGTTGTCGTTAATGCAGGTTCAGTGGCAAACGGGTCTGTATGGCATACTATTCACAAGACACACGAAAGCACCAAAATCGCAACCCAACCATACGTGCCAAACCGTTTGACTAAGGCCGGAAGCCCCACTGTCGTCGTTAATGCAGGTTCAGTGGCAAACGGTGGCAAACTATTTAATGCAATTCATTCTAAGTGTTCATGCAGAAAAGGTTTTTATTTATTTATTTGGTTGGTCTTTGTTATGACCGTGAGTGCTTTGTTCCGTGAAAATAACTATTGCTAGTTAAGAACCTTTACTAGACAAATTATGCGAATGCTTTGTTGAAGAGAAAAGTTTTAAGTCTAGATTTAAAATGATCGACTGTGTCTGATTCTCGGACATCGGTTGGTAAATCATTCCAGAGCTTAGGGGCTAAGTAGGAAAAGGATCTTCCACTTTTAGACACTTTTGATAGTCTAGGGATAATCAATAGGCCAGAATTTTGCGACCGTGTGCGTGATGGATTGTATTCTGATAGTAATTCTCTAAGATATGAGGGGGCTAAGCCATTTAAAGCTTTGTAGGTGATTAGTGATATTTTAAATTGGATGCGATATTTAACTGGTAGCCAGTGTAAAGATGCCAGAATTGGGCTTATGTGGTCATACTTCTTAGATCGAGTAAGTACCCTTGCAGAAGCGTTTTGAACTAGCTGAAGCTTGTTGACCTGATTTGAATGGCATCCCCCGAGTAGCGAGTTACAATAGTCTATTCTAGAGGTCATAAAAGCATGAATAAGCTTCTCTGCGTCAGATGTAGACAGTATATGGCGTATTTTTGAGATATTTCTAAGATGGAAGAATGCTGTGCGGCAGACGTTGGCGATATGACTATCAAAGGATAAGTTGCTGTCGAACATCACACCTAAGTTCCTAACCGTGGAAGATGGCACCACAGTACAGCCATCTATGTGCAATTTGTAATCTGACATATTATGTTTGTAGCGATTTGGTTCAATAATAAGTACCTCTGTCTTGTTGGAGTTGAGCTTAAGAAAGTTATGTGCCATCCAGTCACTAACATCGCTAATGCAGTCTTTTAGCTTAGAAAACGTGTGTGTTTCGCTGGGATGCGAGGAGATGTAAAGCTGGGTATCATCCGCATAGCAGTGAAAACTTATGTTATGTTTCCTGATAATGTCTCCTAGGGGTAACATGTATAACGAGAACAGGATAGGACCTAAAACTGATCCCTGCGGTACACCGTATTTAACCAGGGAGTGATATGACTCTTCCTCATTTACATAAACAAAGTGATAGCGATTGGTTAGATATGACCTAAACCAGGCTAGCGCCTGACCACTGATACCAACATAGTTTTCTAGTCTATTGAGTAAGATTCTGTGATCTATTGTGTCAAAGGCTGCACTAAGGTCTAGTAATATAAGAATTGAGATTTCACCACGATCGGATGTTAAAAGGAGGTCATTTGTAACTCTAAGCAACGCTGTCTCTGTGCTATGGTGGGGCCTGAATCCTGATTGGAACTTTTCATATGTACTATTATTTGTCAAGAATGTGCGTAACTGGCTTGCCACTACCTTTTCTAATATTTTCGAAAGAAAGGGAGATTTGAGATTGGTCTAAAGTTATTAAGTTCTCCTTGGTCAAGCTGTGGTTTTTTAATCAGCGGTTTAATAACTGCTAGTTTGAAAGCTGTTGGAACGTATCCTATTTCTAGCGATGAGTTAAAGATATTTAGAACCGGGGTTGACACTACAGGGAATACTTCTTTAAGTAGTTTTGTGGGAACGGGGTCTAATATACAGGACTATGATTTGGATGATGTGACTAGTTTAGAGAGCTCATCTATTGTAGTAGGTTTAAATGAATCAAGATGTTCGTATGGTAGTCTAGTGTTAAGTGAACTAATGGGTAGAGTGGTGGCTGCCTGGGTAGCTACGATGTTTTCCCTAATAGCCAAAATTTTGTTAGAAAAGAAGTTCATGAAGTCGTTACTATTGTGTTGAAGTTTACTATTGGTTTCTGTTTGTTCTTTGTTTCTAGTCAGTTTCGCAACTGTGCTAAAGAGGAAACGAGGGTTATTATGATTCTCATTTATAAGCTTGCTAAGATATGTAGATCTGGCGGTTTTAATAGCCTGTCTGTAGTGTTTAACACTCTGTTTCCATGCTGCGCGCCATACTTCTAACTTTGTGCTTCTATAATTTCTTTCCATTTTTCTAGCTGCCTTTTTAAGGGCTGCGGTGTGATGGTCATACCATGGAGCTGGCGGTTTTTCTTTGAATCTCTTTTTTCGAATGGGAGCAACGGCATCCAATGTGTTAGAACAGACATTGTTTAGGTTTTCTATTACAATATCTAGATCGTCACAGTTATCTGCTACATGTTTCATTTGGGACAGGTCTGGAAGAGTGCTAATAAAGCTATCTTTAGTGGTGGAAATTATTGTTCTGGCTAGTCGGTAGCATGTTGTGGATTGAGTGATCCTATCTAGAAGTACAGTGTATGACACAAGGTAATGGTCAGAAACTGCATCACTCTGAGGTGATATTTCGACGTCATTAATATTGAGTCTGAGTGACAGAATTAAGTCTAATGTGTGCTTACGAGTATGCGTTGGCCCTGTCACGTTTTGTCTAATATTGAGAGAATTTAGAACATCTATAAACGCACGTCCTAATGCGTCTTTTGTGTTATCCACATGGACATTAAAATCACCAACAATAAGAGCTTTATCTACAGTGACTACAAGCTCAGATAGGAAATCTGCTATTTCATTAAGGAAATCTGCATGGTGGCCCGGTGGTCTATAGATTGTCGCTAAGGCAAAAGAAAGCTGTTTGTGGTTACGATCAGTTATTTCCATATTTAACAACATTACTTCAAATGATTTAAATTTTAGCTCAGATTTTTGGTTTTCTTTAAAAATTGTGTTGTATATTGTAGCTACACCACCCCCTCTCCCCTTTAATCGAGGTTCGTGTTTATAATAATAGTCTTGTGGGGTGGATTCATTTAAACTAATGTAGTCGTCTGCTTTAAGCCAGGTTTCTGTTAAACAGAGTACATCTAAGTTTTGGTCTGTAATTATTTCATTGACAATAGGTTCTTTATTGGTAAGCGATCTAATGTTAAGAAGGCCGAATTTTAACATTCGAGATTTATCTGTTAATGTATTGTTTTCTAATTTTATATTAATCAGATTTGTACCTGATGTAACAAGCGGTGCCCTGTATTTATTTGTTCGGGGAACAGATACAGTTGAAATGTGCTGATATTTCGGTAAGATTGACTCGAAGTGCTGGGTTATAAGTGGTCTTGACATATCACGGCAGTTAACAGATGGACGGTTAAGCCGATCCGTCTGTTTCCTGACCTGGCCCTGGATAGTCAGACTATATCAGAATTAAGACTATTGATCAGATTTCTAGTGAGTATAGCACTTCCTTCCGATGACGGATGAAGGCCATCTCGGGTTAGGAGGAATGGTCTTCCCCAGAAATGCTTCCAATTGTCTATAAACCCTACGTTATGCTGAGGGCACCACTTTGACATCCATCCATTGAGAGACACTAATCTACTATGTGTTTCATCTCCCCGGTAGGCGGGGAAGGGACCAGAGCATATTACATTGTCTGACATTGTTTTTGCAATTTCACACATCTCCTTAATATTATCTTTGGTGATCTCCGACTGGCGGAGCCTGGTGTCATTCGTGCCGGCGTGAATAACAATCTTAGAAAACTTCCGCTTAGCATTAGCCAGCACTTTAAGTTTGGATCTAATGTCAGACGTTCTGGCTCCCGGTATACAGTCGACTATGGTGTTTGGTGCCTCAATGTTAGTGTTCCTGAGTATAGAATCTCCAATGACCAGGGCACTTTTAAAAGGTGTTTCAGCTGGTGTACTCCTTAGGGGATCGAATCTGTTAGAAATTGTCGTTACGTTATGGGTCTTAGAAGGACGCCTTATATGACTATGCCGCCTGACAGTCACCCAGTTTGACCGCCGACTTGACTCTGATGTCGGAACCGAGCCATGTGTATTTTGATAAACACTATGCGCGCTCGATACAGTATTTGTAATATTTACATTAGCATCTGATGTCGGAACTGAGCCATTAGTCTTTTCGCTCGATAGATTATTTGCAACAGTAACATTAGCGGTTTTGCTATTGTCAACTAGCGTTCAGATGCGCGATTCTAGTTCAGCAACCTTCTCAGTTAACCTTAATACTTCAATACACTTAGTGCATGTAAACCCCTCTATGCTAACAGCAGAAGCTAAACTATACATGTGGCAAGTAGTAAATGTTACAATAACAAGCGGAGTCTTACCGCTTTCATGCTGGGCGATGGCGTCTTCGTTTACCCGAACGCGGTTCCCGGAGCTGCATCGCGTGGGGTGTTCGGTTGTGACACGCCTCGGTCGCCTGCGAACGTCTGGGGCCAGGGTGATGTGGGGCTTGCTGAATCTGCGAAGGCCGGGCAGCGGTTCCTCCACAGCTTCCCGATCGCTTTCATGTCGTTCACGGTCCGTGAAGCTGCATCGCGTGGAATGCTCGTTTGTTGCGCGCCTCGATCGCTTGTGGACGTCGGAAGGCAGGGTGAAGTGGGCGCTGTACCTCGCGTTGGATCTGCTAAATCCGGGAAACAACTCCTCCACAGCTTCCCGCTCAGGTGAGGACAGGTCAGAAAAGCATATATCAGATGAATCCGCCATTAGATCGGAAAATGCTAGCTTCAGCCTCCACCGTTTGTGGTTGTGGATGCTAGCGGGCTATATGCTAACACTGGGTGTTTATTAGTGATAAATAGTTTCACGTGGTAGTACTGCTCAATAATCGTCACGGTAAAGTATTCCTATGTAAAACTAATAAGATATATTATATAAATAGGAATAAGATGGTAAAAAAAGGATTTTAGAAGGATTTTTGATGATGAACTCGCCGGAGCTACGATGCACGATCTGTTCAGCGTGACGTCACAAACCGGATATATAATGAACAACACTACTTAATTCATAACAGAACCATTATTGTGGCTCATCATGTTTTAATATGAAATAATTAAAGCCAATTTTAGCTTTAACTTTAACTGTATAAAATCAGTATCATATAGATTTGACCTAAGCTTCCAACACAGATGGAAGGAATATTTATGTAAAGTGTGTGTGTGTGTGCGTGTGTGTGTGCGCGCGTGCGTGCTTGTGTGTGTAGCACTCTCTGTCTCTGTTTACATTTATATTTGTTTTATCTGTCAATCTCTTTGATTTGAGTCATTCTGTCTGTTTGTGTTTCTGCCCATCACCATGGTCATCCATTCAGAACTCCAAGAACATCTCATGATCTTGGATAAGTTGGTTGATGGTCAAGAACTGAAGGATGAGCTCCAAAGTCCTGATGACTTTCTTGGTGAGCTGCAAGAAGATGAAGCAGCAGCAGCACCACCAGTGAAGACACCTGAGCCAAGGGTGCATTGGAGAAAAGAGACATTGATAAAAATATTGTCTATGCAAGGTCAAGCAGGAATCAACCAAAGAAAGGTCAGTATTGTTTATATTTTAAATATATATTTTTAGGATCTACGACAGTGGAAAAGCACCCAACGTTATTTCTGTTGTCCAATCAAATGAGGGGAGAGGCGGGCCTTCCGTTTTAGTGACAGATGTTTACCGTTGTTTGGAACAACAAGACTGGAATCGCTCACTATCTCCTGTATATTTGTGCACCTTTCACCCTCCTTCAAGCCCAGAGCAAGCGCCCTCATTGTAAAGTTTCTGCTAATATCTGTCATAACAGCAAAAGAGCGCTCACGCTTCAATATTTGATTGACAAGACAGCTGCATCGGTGGTTGCCTAGCAATTATAAAGTCGCGCCGCACTGGTCTTTTTTTTAAAGTGATCAAAAAAGCAGTGTGGCGCGCCTTGCGTTTCCACACGTTTAAAACGCATTTGGTATAATGGACCCCGCATCTTCCCTCATTCGATTGGACAATGGAAAGACGTGAATGACGTCGCCTGCTTTTCCTCTCTCAGCGCTAGCCTTGGGACAAGTTGGAATTTTGTATATATGGATATTATATTGTATATTATAAATAAATGTTGCATTGTGTTAGGGATGGGGGGTAATTTGCATGTGATTGTCATTGCGCATCTCGTCAGTGAAGCCGGTTCCTTCATTAGAAGTAAATCGCCATTGCAATCGGGGCAATTTCGCATTAATTATCAAGGACATATCACCTGCGGTATGTATGCGATATGGCTAAGCTTGGCAGTAAACTACAGTACAGCTTTGTGGCGATTTACTTCTAATCAAGGAACCGGCTTCCCTGACGAGATGCGCATGATATCGCATGTTAATTATCGTCCATCCCTACTTTGTGTTGTTTTTATCCTATAAAGCAGATCACATTTGGAACACTGATCCTCCCAAGGCTCTTGACACTCATTTTGAGGTGGGCTTTGCTCCAGAGACTGTTGTTGTGTACTTCAATGTGTTTAAATTATCATTTATATATGTACATATACAGAATATGACGGTGGGTTATAATGTAAATACATAGTTTCTTTTCTTAAATGTGACCAGTCACGGAAAGTAGGGACACAAGTCGGATCTGGGCATTTTGAGTTATTCACAGATTCTGAAAGTGCAGTTTCTAAGCTTTCCAACGATGTGTAACACATGGAAATCTGATAAGATTTGGAGAAGTTGTGGCCATTTGAATATAGGAACTTAGAAATACTTAAACCGAGAAAATCGAGACGAAAGGGACTCTTCTTTTCAGCTGGGGGAGACAATAGGGCTCATTTACATCTCATTTAGCTAAGCCATACCCCCTGTAAAACCGTTTTTGAGATGTTCTAGCATCATATGTAGTATTTTATGACCAAATGACAACCCGCAAAAATAAACATGACTCTTTTACCTTTGTGGGGATCACAAGTCGAATCCAGTCTGTTTCAGATTATCCAATGACCATATTTGTCCACAAATGCGTATAATCCGTGAAATATAGATTGTTTACATCAGATTTCGCATGAATGTCTGGTAATACAATATAATATATAATCTAAAGACTATTTAAATCGTAACATGTAAGGGTATATGAGCTTACACTCCGTTAAACACATGAACCCGCCTTCAAAGTTTGTTTTTAATATAGGGAAGACGTATAATAGATCATCCAAACAGCGCCGTTGAAAACGTGACATCCTTTAGAGATGTTACCAATGGCTCGCTCGTTCCTCCATCAGCCAATGACTTCATGGAAAATATTGATAGACAAAACATGTAGCCAATTATATGAAGAATACAACAATATCTGTGTAACTTCTGTGTGTCTGGACTCATGCTGCGCTGCAAGAACTGACATAGAGATGACGTCAAAGTACCACGAGAGCGAGTCGAAATTAAACTACTGCGTAAGATTTCTTGAAGAGCTCTCGCGGTACTTTGACGTCATCCCACTGCGGCGCCGCATAAAGTCAGTGACGCGGCTGACGTACGATGCGGCTGACTGTTATTTGTTCCACCCCAGCTTCTTGTATTTCTCTTTTGTTTTGTGCGCCCGAGCTTTACAGTCTGGGGAGATGCACGCTATAAGTTTAAAAAAAAAAAAAAAACTTAGCAAACATGTCTGAGGAACAGGGCACTACAGTCACGTGACTTCACGCTTGAGCCGGAAGAGAAGACAATGCTGAATAAAGTCGTAATTCTGCTATTTTTGGACCAAACTGTATTTTCGATGCATCAACACAATCTTACTGACCCACTGATGTCACATGGACTACTTTGATGATGTTTTATTACCTTTCTGGACATGGAAACCATACATAGATTTTCAATGAAGGGGATAGAAAGCTCTCGGACTAAATCTAACGATAAAACATCTTAAACTGTGTTCCGAAGATGAACGGAGGTCTTCCGAGTTTAGAACGACATAAGGGTGAGTCATTAATTACATTATTTTCATTTTTGGGCGAACTATCCTTATTTAGTAGTCACGCTGTTCCCTTTGGGGGCGGAGGCGAAAACAAAAGCTTATACAGTATGTAAATATACACACAGACAATGACGCCCCCCGCTGCACGCTAGAATCTCCGGAAAAACAAGCCTATTTTAACCGCAAAATGTACGCTTTTAAATATACAAAAACTGCTATCTCAAACATGGAGAGGCTTCTTCGTGATCTCAACTAACAGATTCTGCAATAAAACGAAAATCACAAATTTTGAAAAAAAAACTTTGTTTCTCATTTTCTCGAAACTTGTGCTGCCGACTTGTGCCCCTGGTTTCCGTGACGGGTCACAAATTAGCTTGAATACTGGACCTTTTAAACATGAACATGTAGATGCTGTAAATATATATGTATAAAGGGAAATATATTTTTTTGTATACTATTTTAATAGAGTGTTTTCTACAAGATCTTCAGCAGTCACTGAACAAATTCTCAGAGGCATCACCTCCTGGAACCCCAAGAGATCCTCTTCTGGCTTCCTCAAACTGGAGCACACGTCAGAGAGGTGGAGGTGTCACGGAGTGACTTTAAACTGGCGGAACCAAAATGGCGGAAATAGTTCCGCCCGGACCGAATGCACTGAAACACCAGGCCGGTTCTGGCCAACTCCGGGCAGAAATCCCAACAAACTTGTCACAGGGTGACTATTATAGGGCGGAACCAAAAGCGACGAAGATTGGTTCCGCCCGAAGATGGTTTCCGCCCAGACCTCATGTGTTGAACCCCATTACTTCCTGGTTGCTGGGGCAACACAATCAGGGCTTACGAGCAACAGGCGTGCAGAGTTAACGTGGCGACCTTGTGATTGGAAGATGGATTGAAGAAGAGACACATAAACAGATCCATAGGAACATTTACATTTACATTTACATTTAGTCATTTAGCAGACGCTTTTGTCCAAAGCGACTTACAAGTGAGGTAAACAATAGAAGCAATTATGGCAACATAAGACAGCAATACATAAGTGCACTGGAAATAGTCTCATCAAGTCCAACACAATATACATAGCCAAGGGTATGTTAGTTTTTTTTTTTTTTTTTTTTTTTTAGATAAAGAGGAAGGTAGATAGAGAAAGAGATAAAGAGAAGGGTAACTAAATAAAGATAGTAAATCTGTAATTAGGAAGTTAGGTAATGGTGGAAGAGATGGGTTTTTAGCCGAGTCTTAAAGACAGCTACAGTGTCAGCTGATCGTGTCACGACCGGCAGATCATTCCACAGTTGTGGGACAGTTCCTGAGAAGGTACGCGTTAGTGTTTTCTTCCCTTTTTGAGATGGTACCACAAGTCGTCGCTCGGTGGCAGAGCGCAGTGATCGAGAGGGTACATAAGGCTCTATAAGCAAGCGAAGGTAAGGGGGTGCTGACCCAGTGGTGGTTTTAAAGGCCAGGAGCAGAGCCTTAAATTTGATGCGGGCTGCTATAGGAAGCCAGTGTAACTTGACAAAGAGAGGAGTGACGTGCGCCCTCTTTGGTTCATTGAAGACCACTCTTGCCGCTGCATTCTGAATCATCTGTAAGGGTTTGGTCGTGCAGGCTGGAAGTCCTGCCAGTAGCGCATTGCAGTAGTCCAGCCTGGACAGGACAAGAGCTTGGACCAGGACCTGCGTAGCATGCTCATCTAGGAAAGGTCTAATTTTCCTAATATTGTAGAGGATGAATCTACAAGAGCGAGCGGTGCTGGCAACATGCTCCGTGAAGCTAAGCCGATCATCAATGACCACTCCCAGGTTTTTGGCCGTCTTGGAAGGCGTGATGGTCGAGGAACCTAGCTGAATGGAAAAGTTGTGCTGAATCTTTGGTTCGGATGATATGACAAGCAGTTCTGTCTTCGCAAGGTTAAGCTGGAGATGGTGATCCTTCATCCAGATTGAGATGTCCCTCAGGCATGCCGAGATGCGTGCAGAAACCGTAGGATCATCAGGGTGGAAAGACAAGTGGAGTTGAGTGTCGTCTGCATAGCAGTGGTAGGAAAAGCCATGTTTCCGAATGACAGAGCCCAGGGATGTCATGTATATCGAAAAGAGCAGCGGTCCAAGCACAGAGCCTTGAGGGACCCCGGTATCTAGACGTTGGGGTTCGGAGACGTCACCTCTCCAGGATACCCGAAATGACCTATCTGAGAGGTACGACTTGAACCATAAAAGCGCTGTGTCAGTGACACCCATAGACATGAGAGTCGACAGGAGGATGCGGTGATTGACGGTGTCAAAAGCTGCAGATAGATCCAGTAAGATCAGCACAGATGATTTGGAGGCTGCCCTTGCCTGCCTTAGGGCCTCAATGACTGATAGCAGCGCAGTCTCAGTGGAGTGACCACTTTTGAATCCAGACTGATTGCTATCCAGGAGGTTATTTTGTGTGAAGAAAGTGGAGAGCTGGTTGAACACAATGCGTTCAAGAGTCTTGGAAATGAAGGGAAGAAGAGAAACGGGTCTGTAGTTCTCTAGCATAGCAGGATTGAGAGTGGGTTTCTTCAGCAACGGGGTTATCCGGGCCTCTTTAAATGCTACAGGGAAGGTGCCAGTGGAAAGGGATGAATTGATAATGTGAGTGAGAGCAGGGATAACAGACGGAGAGATGGCCTGGAGGAGATGGGTGGGTATGGGATCTAGCGGGCAGGTAGTCGGATGATTAGAAGCCAAGACCTTGGAAACATCTGCTTCGGATAGGAGAGAGAAGGAGGGAAGGGAGCATGTCTCAGGGATTTGAGAACGCGCAAGAAGCGGCGGCTCGGAGAACTGACTGCTAATAGTTTTCGTTTTCTTCACAAAGAAGGAAGCAAAATCATCAGCCGTTAGGTCGGATGAAGGTGGAGGGGCAGGGGGACAAAGAAGGGTAGAGAAGGTCTTGAAGAGAGTGTGAGAGTCAGGTGAGTTGTTAATCTTTGAATGGTAGTATAGGGTCTTTGCAGAGGAGACATCCTTGGAGAAGGAGGCAAGAAGAGACTGATAGAGGCAGAGATCAGAAGGATCATTCGATCTGCGCCACTTCCTCTCTGTAGCCCTGAGTGTGGAGCGATGCTCACGGAGAACCTCAGTTAGCCAAGGAGCAGAAGGTGTGACCCGGGCCGGTCCAGATGTCAGAGGGCATAATGTGTCTAAGCAGGATGTAAGAGTGGAACAAAGTGTGTCAGTGGCATTGTCAGTATCTAACACAGAGAGTTGGCTGGGAGCGGGCAGCGTGGAAACAATCGCAGAGGATAAGCGGGAGGGAGAGAGCGTGCGCAGGTTGCGCCTGAACGTGACCAATGGGGGATCGTATGTAGCGACAGGGGGAGTCAGGTCGAGGTCGAGAGTAATAAGGAAGTGATCAGATGTGTGAAGTGGGGTGACCTGGGTGTGGTAGGTGGAACAACAGCGTGTGTAGATAAGATCTAAAAGATTACCAGACCTGTGTGTTGGTGAAGTAGGGACTCGCTTGAGGTCAAACGACGCAGTCAGGGTGTTGAAGTCAGCTGCCTGTGGTTTCTCCAGGTGGATATTGAAGTCACCAAGTACTACTAAAGGAGTACCATCCTCAGGGAATGAAGACAGAAGTACGTCTAACTCCTCCAAGAAGTGTCCAAGTTGACCTGGGGGGCGATAGATAACTAAAAAATGCATTTTAGTAGGGTGGATGATAGTAACAATATGCGATTCGAAAGAGTTGCTGTCACATGAGGGGGTTTGCTGTTGGAATTTCCAGTCCTTTGGGATGAGCAGACCAGTTCCTCCACCCCTTCCTGTTGTGCGAGGACTGTGTGAGAAAGTGTAGTTGTTGGAGAGGGCAGCCGGAGTGGCCGTGTCCTCTGGTTTAATCCATGTCTCAGTAAGTGCTAAAACAGAAAGGCCAGAATGTGAGGCAATGGCAGTAATGAAATCTGCTTTGTTGACAGCAGATTGGCAGTTCCATAAGCCAATGGGAAGAGAGAGTGAGGCAATAGTGGAAGGAGGGAGAGTGCGGAGGTTATTAATATTTCTCCCACGGCGACGTGATACAACAGATTTACGAGTTGTAATGACAGTAGAGATTTGAAAGCACATAGTAAAATTATAAGAATAGGAAATTTACAGGAGAGAAAAAAGAGTGCTATATAGATAAACAGAAAAAGTTAGTACAAAAAGTGCAATACTCAAGTGCCCTGTCGGTGTCCCTGCTCGGCGGAGTCGCGCAGGTAGAGTCGATGGTCTTTACACTCTTCGGTCTTCACACGACGAGGGCTGCACGCGACCGCTGCCGCGGTGGACTGCCTGTTTCAATAAGTGCTTCAAATGTGGGCTGAAACTCAGCAGGCCACGCCCGAAAACAATCAACAACACGTTAATGGCCGAAACTACTACTGTATTTACTGTAATACACTAAAGCACGCGAGGACACGCGAGAACAAATGCGGATTGCAGCACGTGAGACAAAGGTAAACAAGAGAGCGTTTCTTAGCAACGACACTGCGCTAAAACTTCACAAGTCTCAAATCAAATACACTTACACGTTTCTGTGGACTCCTGTTGATAACTGCTTCACAAAGGAACAAAGGAAGAGGGCGGTTGACTGGTTGACTGGGGAGTTGATTTCGGGGCGAACTCCGCTCTGCCAAGGGCGGATCAAACACCCATTTCTTTGAAGGGTCTGAAGGCGCCGTTGATCCGGGGATCGCTAAGCGAGCGGAAAGAGTGCGGGGCCGAAGTAGGCGAAAGGAAGGAGTGGAGGCCGTTGTTAAAGGAGCACCACGGCATAAGTGCTTTTCTCTGCTGTTGTTGTGTGTTGTGAGTTCAAATGAACAGTTTGCGGCCCCACCGTGGAGAGAGGCGTGGGTGAGCCGAGGAGTACAATTCAACTAGGAGTAAACGCAGGAGGTCAGACGTCCATATTTAGGTGCTTTTTCCCTCTACTGAGAACACTGTCTAACCAGCCACACGACAAACCCGGGCCGAGTTTGGCTAAGTCCTTAGCCACTTAAAGTGTGTGGAGTGTCGTGGGTGAGTCTTTGTCTTCATTGTGTGTGTGTACACCCAAAGCTTGCAGTGTAGTGCTGTGCTTGTGTTGACAGAAGCCACTTCGAATTCAGAGGAATCGTGAGGAAATTACCGCAAAGGTTCTAGGGAGCGAGAGGGAAAAGTTCCAGTCACCTGCTGAGGAAAAGTTAAAGTTCCAGTCACCTGCTGAGGAAAGTTAAAGTTCCAGTCACCTGCTGAGGAAAAGTTAAAGTTCCAGTCACCTGCTGAGGAAAAGTTAAAGTTCCAGTCACCTGCTTAGGAAAAGTTAAAGTCCCAGTCACCTGTGAAACTCTTAGAGCTGGGGAGTATTACTGGAAGTCTATACAGAGAGCCAACGCTGTGAAGCATTGACATCCCACGTGAGTAACGCTGTACATTGTACTGTGCAGAGTGGAAGAGGGTATATTACCTAACGGTTGTTATGAGTTCAATGAACAGTTTGCGGCCCCACCGTGGAGAGAAGCGTGGGTGAGCCGGGGAGTAATACTGGAAGTCTTTATAGAGAGCCAACGCTGTGAAGCATTGACATCGCACGTGAGTAACGCTGTTCATTGTACTGTGCAGAGTGGAAGAGGGTATATTACCTAACGTGTGTTGTAAGTTCAATGAACAGTTTGCGGCCCCACCGTGGAGAGAAGCGTGGGTGAGCCGGGGAGTAATACTGGAAGTCTATATAGAGAGCCAACGCTGTGAAGCATTGACATCGCACGTGAGTAACGCTGTACATTTTACTGTGCAGAGTGGAAGAGGGTATATTACCTAACGTGTGTTGTGAGTTCAATGAACATTTGCGGCCCCACCGTGGAGAGAAGCGTGGGTGAGCCGAGGAGTTCAATTCAACTAGGAGTAAACGCAGGAGGTCCGACGTCCATATTTAGGTGCTTTTTCCCTCTACGAGAACACCGTCTAACCAGCCACACAACGAATCCGGGCCGAGTTTGGCTAAGTCCTTAGTCACTTAAAGTGTGTGGAGTGTCGTGGGTGTGTCTTTGTCTTCATTGTGTGTGTCTACACCCAAAGCTTGCAGTGTAGTGCTGTGCTTGTGTTGACAGAAGCCACTCCGAGTTCAGAGGAATCGTGAGGAAATTACTGCAAAGAATCTAAGGAGTGAGAGGGAAAAGTTCCAGTCACCTGCTGAGGAAAAGTTAAAGTTCCAGTCACCTGCTGCGGAAAAGTTAAAGTTCCAGTCACCTGCTGAGGAAAAGTTAAAGTTCCAGTCACCTGCTGAGGAAAAGTTAAAGTCCCAGTCACCTGTGAAACTCTTACCTCTGCTTACAGCCACGAACACAGAGGATCCAAATCCCCCCCTTGCTATGAAGGCCCGAGGACTGGGATGTTTTTTTAAATATTTAATCCCCCTATACCTTTTAATATTTAATAAAATTGTTACATTTCAATCCTCTGTCTGTCTGGTCATTGGGGTGTTTTGGGACCTCCTCGGGGTGGAACTAGGAGGAGCGTGACCCGCGACAGGGACGGTCCACTTCTCCGACCTGTGACAAACTCATATCAGGTGTGTTAAGCGAATGTGGCGACCGACGATTGGGCGTTGGAGAGGAGGCCCATAAAAAGGGCGTGGAAGAAAACGGAGGAAGGCAGTCATTTCGGGCGGTCCTGTTCCGTAGCTCGCACTGGGCGGCCGCGGGGATGCGGTGAAAAGGGGACGGGTGAATGATAGCCGGAAGCCGCAGCCGTGAGTGAATGAAACGTAACCTTCAAAGGAGTCGGAAAGCCCTGTTGATCCGGCGGTCGCAAGGAAGCGCAGCGGAGAGAGTATGGGGCTGAAAAGACGAGATTTGTGGAGAAGTTTACTCCGGCGGACGCTGCGGCAAGACAGAAGTGGTCGGCGTGTTCGGAGAGACGCGTTGATGTGGATTTGCAGGCTGGGCGAGGACAAGACAGAGAATTGGGCCAAGAAAAGATGGAGCTAAGTGTTCATTCATTCATTCTGAAGTATTTGTTCTGATCTGACTGTGTATCTTGAAGAGATCGTGTATGTTGAGAGGACACAGGAAACGGATTGAAGGGGAGAAAGCGGCGACAAACGAAACGAAGCAATAATTGTACACCCGGCCATGGATACATGGGACATCTGCAAGAAAGAGGGAAGTACTAAATAGTTAAAGGAACAGTGCGCTGTGTTTGGAATTTGTTCTGCTGTTGCCCTGCTATACTGCTTGTGTTGATACTGTCACTTCAGCTCATTTCAGTCATTGTAAAGTGTTGGGACCCAGTGAGAAGAGGAAAGAGTGGGTTTAAGGATCGTGGCCTGGACATTTTCATGTGGTTGTCCATTGCCCCAGTCTCTCGATTACCCAGGACTACAAACCCGGCCCAATGTTGAATGTATGTGGATACTCTGTGTCAGTCAGCATTTTAAACATTTGTCATCTACTTTTCAACAATGTGCTTAACCACAATTGATCCATTAAAATCGTATGTTACTCAGTCAAAACAAATGATCTTAAATGTCTTCTACTGTATGATGTTTTTCAGTGTGGCTTGTACCTGTGAAAATGCCTGACAAAATCTATGGTTGTTCACCTGAATCATCGGGGGTCTGTCCAGGAAAGACAATTGCTGTGGTCACAATTAATGGTAAGAATGTAAAAAACTTTGTTTTGTCCTGGTAAAGCAAAATCTTAAATATCTTTTCATACTTTATTCCCAACAATTTAACATAGATGTGAGCTCCAACACCTTCTTAAGATTCATTTCCTTTCAGTATTTCATACCAAAGCCCATGATTTTATGTAAGGAAAAGTTGCTACATTATGTGATAGAAAATCAATTAAACATATGCAAACATCTGGTTCTTTCTTTCTTTATTTTTAACCAGGTGTAATGGTGTATGGCATATCAGGATGTTGCTTGATTAACACTAAGAGAGGAGGTGGAACAGTGCAATGCCTTCCTATCTAGGATCACAGTGACCACAAAACCCAAGCAGGTAAATCAACTGCACTAGCAGGTGCAATACTGCACTAGTTATATAATCATATAATAAATAGGGGGCATAATATGGTGACATAATATTTTCTGTCTGCGGCAAGACAGAAGTGGTCGGCGTGTTCGGAGAGACGCGTTGATGTGGATTTGCAGGCTGGGTGAGGACAAGACAGAGAATTGGGCCAAGAAAAGACGGAGCTAAGTGTTCATTCATTCATTCTGAAGTATTTGTTCTGATCTGACTGTGTATCTTGAAGAGATCGTGTATGTTGAGAGGACACAGGAAACGGATTGAAGGGGAGAAAGCGGCGACAAACGAATCAAAGCAATAATTGTACACCCGGCTATGGATACATGGGACATCTGCAAGAAAGAGGGAAGTACTAAATAGTTAAAGGAACAGTGCGCTGTGTTTGGAATTTGTTCTGCTGTTGCCCTGCTATACTGCTTGTGTTGATACTGTCACTTCAGCTCATTTCAGTCATTGTAAAGTGTTGGGACCCAGTGAGAAGAAGAAAGAGTGGGTTTAAGGATCGTGGCCTGGACATTTTCATGTGGTTGTCCATTGCCCCAGTCTCTCGATTACCCAGGACTACAAACCTGGCCCAATGTTGTGATTCGGACCATATATCACTGTGAGTGTGTGGAGTGCGGTGGGTGAGTCTTTTTGACATGTATACACTTGGACAATTGCAGTGCTGTGTTGTCAGTGTTGTCAGGATCACCTCCTAGGCCGAAGGAAGAGCCCTGTGTCGGAAGGGCGGAGTGGTGGCGCTGGACGGCTGCTTTATACACATACATGTCCGCGACCTGTGAAGCTCCTTCCCGCCTGGCGTGGCATCGTGGCGGTGGGGAGCGACAGTCTGAAAGCCCAGCTGTACTCGCCTGTGTATATCCCTGTACGCCCAAAGCCAAGAGCCCAGTGTACCTCCCTGTATACTCACCTGTACACCCAAAGCTAAGAGCCCAGTGTACCTCCCTGTATACTCACCTGTTCGCCAAAGCCAAGAGCCCAGTGTACCTCCCTGTATACTCACCTGTACGCCCAAAGCCAAGAGCCCAGTGTACCTCCCTGTATACTCACCTGTATGCCCAAGCTACGAGCCCAGTTGTACTTACCCTGTACCCGGACCTGATTGTACCCCCCCTTTTTGTGAGAGCCCTAGGGACGAGAGCCAGAGGACTCAAATCTTTTAAGTATTTAAATCCCCCTATTTGTGGTATTTTTAATATTTAATAAAATTGTTACATCTTATTCCTCTCGTCTGTTTGGTCATTGGGGTGTTTGGGACCTCCTTGGGGTGGGAACAGAAGGAGGAGCGTGACACGCGACAGGGGCGGTCCGCTCCCACCTGTGACAGAGGGCAGAGAGACCCTGTCTGCTGAACACGGCTGTGGCACAAGAAAATGTGAGTGGGAGAAGTCCAGCTGTTTTCCGTTGTTGTGATTGTCGACCTCGTCCCTTCTTCTGTGATGAATGTGACGTCATCATGCACACCAGACATGTCCTCCATGAGCAGAGATGCAATGATTGCTGGATTCTTTCAGCCATTGCCTCTAACAACTGTTGTGGTGGATAAGGCTCTTTCCCATTGTGGTAAGTTTTGTGTATGTACATATTATATATGTACATCATAAATAATTTTCAGAATAGTTAAACTACAGTAATAAGCTTTACTATTTCAATTATATATTTTTGGCTCATTGTTTGATGTTGAATGTATGTGGATAATCTGTGTCAGTCAGCATTTTAAACATTTGTCATCTACTTTTCAACAATGTGCTTAACCACAATTGATCCATTAAAATCGTATGTTACTCAGTCAAAACAAATGATCTTAAATGTCTTCTACTGTATGATGTTTTTCAGTGTGGCTTGTACCTGTGAAAATGCCTGACAAAATCTATGGTTGTTCACCTGAATCATCGGGGGTCTGTCCAGGAAAGACAATTGCTGTGGTCACAATTAATGGTAAGAATGTAAAAAACTTTGTTTTGTCCTGGTAAAGCAAAATCTTAAATATCTTTCCATACTTTATTCCCAACAATATAATATAGATGTGAGCTCCAACACCGTCTTAAGATTCATTTCCTTTCAGTATTTCATACCAAAGCCCATGATTTTATGTAAGGAAAAGTTGCTACATTATGTGATAGAAAATCAATTAAACATATGCAAACATCTGGTTCTTTCTTTCTTTATTTTTAACCAGGTGTAATGGTGTATGGCATATCAGGATGTTGCTTGATTAACACTAAGAGAGGAGGTGGAACAGTGCAATGCCTTCCTATCTAGGATCACAGTGACCACAAAACCCAAGCAGGTAAATCAACTGCACTAGCAGGTGCAATACTGCACTAGTTATATAATCATATAATAAATAGGGGGCATAATATGGTGACATAATATTTTCTGTGTTTGCAGGATGCTCAGACCTGCAGACCCTCATGGCCATGTGCTGGAATCAGCAAAAGTTTGAAATTTGGCCATCTCACTTCCTCACTGATATCAGAAGGTGAATAACATCAGTAGAATTTGTTTTAGATGTTTTGAATTTTGTGTTAGCAGTGTTTGAAGCTGTGCATTAAAGATTTGGTTTTGTTTCTTGCTATCTGTGATTGTTTGCCAAAAAAGCTCTGCAAAGCCAGTTACAAAACCTAGAGTCCATGAAAACTCAATGACTTAAGACTTTCTCATAATTGCATTCCAGACTCTGTTGATCTAAGGACAGTGTCAGTTTGGAGACTTCAGGAGGAGCAGAAGATTCTTGTTGCAGAGATGGGCCATCATTGGAAATCTATTTCAGCTTGTGCTGATGCCCTCGAAGAGCTGTCCTGCTTGTTTTCTAATGAGACAATGAAAAGTATGAATTTGTAATATATTGTCACAGGTCGGAGTAGACCACCACTATCGTGCGTTGCGCTTCTCCCTCAGTTTTCACCCCGAGGAGGTCCCAAGAACACCCCAATGACCAGACGGATGAGACAAGTAAGATAAAACAATGTTTATTAAATTTAAAAGGGTGGGAAAAAGGGAAAGGGTTTTTAAAATGAACAAGCTCTCTGGAACTGGGGAGCTTTGGTCCGAGTGGCTTCTGACTCTCACGGGGACTTTGCAGGTAGGTCCTCTCTCTCTTTATCCACACGTGAATTACAGGTGAGTATTCTCAGCTTCCTCTCTTTATGTCTCCCATGTGAACACTTTCCGCCTCTCTTCCTGGATGCAAGGGACAGATACAGGTAAGCACACTGGTAAGTAGATAGGTAAGTACCTTAAACTGGCGGCCTTGGGCGTACAGGGGTTGCACTGGGCTTGGAGCTCTGGCGTGCAGAAGGTATACAAGTAAGTACACTGGGCTGGGAGCTTTGGGCCTCCAGAAGGTATACAGGTGAGTACCCTGGGCTTGGAGCTTTAGGCATCCAGAAGGTATACAGGTGAGTACACTGGGCTTGGAGCTTTGGGCGTCCAGAAGGTATACAGGTAAGTACACTGAGCTTAGAGCTTGGGGCGTCCAGAAGGTATACAGGTAAGTACACTGGGCTTAGGGCTTGGGGCGTCTTGAAGGTATACAGGTGAGTACACTGGGCTGGGGGCTTTCGGCGTACAGGGAGTTATACAGGTGAGTACACTGGGCTTTTAGCTTTGGGCGTACATGAAGGTATACAGGTGAGTACACTGGTCTTTCAGCTTTGAATGGGTTTGACTTACAGACAAGTGGATGGGCCCATGCACGGGGCTTTTAGCTCTTTGAGACTCGGGTGGTTGGAGAAGACGTATAGGCACACAGCAACTTCTAGTCTTCCTCACTAGGACAGATTTCTGATGAACACTTAGACGTAGACTTCCCAGCATATAGTGGAACGGTCCCACAACGACAAAGAGCCCTTGGCTCAAATCTGCAGACTGGCAACAGAGGACACACCAATTTCCTTCAACAATATAATACTCCAGTTAACATACAGGGAGAGATACAACACCTCTTTGTTTCTGGCATGAAAGGGGCAGATGGAGACACAGGTCGATGTTGTTTCGGTATTTGGACCAGCACGCCCACAGCTGGTGTTGCAGATGTAGGTAAGTTGAGGTTAAGAGTCGTACCATGCGGCGTACTGTCAGAGTGGGGCCAACCGCTTTAAATCCCCTTTCCTTCAGACAGCGGGGCAAGAGATTTGGACAGGGGCTGAAATCTGGAAACACTCAACAAGTGTATAGTTATACACAAAGACAGCGAGTACAATTTTCCCACACAGCAGGCAATCACAAGCTCTCCCTCTTTCGATATTAAACACAATGTTCACAGCCAATCCTTACTTCATACAGTCGAAGCGCCACCACCAAGCAGGGAAGGAGGTTAACAGCTCTCAGTCGTGAATGTATATAAAGCAGCCGCCCAACGCCACCATTCCACTCTTCTAACACAGGGCTCTTTTTTCAGCCTAGGAGGTGATCACTGACAACAGCACAGCACTACAATTGTCCAAGTGTACACACTTCAAAAAGACTCACCCACAGCACTCCACTCACTCACAGTTATTTAGAGTCAGAGTCACAATGCTGGGCCGGGTTTGTAGTCCTGAATAGTCGAGTGACTAGGGCAGAGGACAACCAAATGTGAACGTCGAGGTCACAATCCTTGAGCTCCTCCTTCCTCTTCTCAGCCAGTTCCAGCATGCCCACAGATCCTCAACACGAATAGGGCAGCCCACACACTCATTCAATAGATAGAGATAACTGGGGTAACAGTATTAGCAATGGTGCAAATGGCAAAGCAAACAGCAGTACTAATTCCAACATAACACTGTTCCTTTAACTATTTAATACTTCCCTCTTTCTTGCAGATGTCCCATGCATCTGTCACGGAGTGACTTAAGGCAGCGGAACTAAAAATATGGCAGAACTAAAGATGGCGGAAGTAGTCTCGCCCGGACTGTTTTACCGAAACACCCGGCCAGTTCTGGTAACTCCGGGCAACCGAAATCAGGCGATATCAGCGTCAGGTGTGCTTATCAAGCGTGGCGATTGGTGATTGGGCAGTTCAGAAGAGAAGAGGAGTATAAAAAGAGCATCAGGAAAACAGGAAGATGAAGTTTATTCCAGCAAACATTGTGGGGGAGACAGAAGTGTTGGGTGGGTTGGAGAGGCGTATTATTGTGGAGATTGCAGACTGGGCGAAGACAAAGTGGAGGATTGAGCTGAACGAAACTGAAGCTTGTGTTGACATGTGCTGTTTACTTTGAAGAGATTGTGGATATTGAGGAGTCATTGTGTAAAACATTGGAAGGAACGAAAGAGTGTGTTACTAGCAACCTTATATACGGTATTCCTCTGGAAGAGAGAGGGAAATGTCGAGAGTCAACAAACTGTGAGTATGTGGAGTTGTTGTTTTGCCAGTGACATCGCTTGCTAACTGTGTGTCCTAGTGCATCTCCTAAGTGCTCGCTCAGCGTGTATATGGCCCCACCTATAGAAAGGAGTGGTGGGCGAGCCGAAGCTAGCTACGAAGAGGAAAGAGTGTGGTTACAAGTCGTGGATGTGCCGTTTCCATTTGGTCATCCTCCGTATCAACCCCTTTCTGCTGTTCAGGACCAATTCCCGGCCCAACGTGGTGAGGAGAGCCCTGGATTGAAGGAAGTGAGCTGATGTCGGTGGATGACTGATACATCTATTATACAACCCAACTGTGACTCGTAATCCCTTCCCCCACCTGGTGGTGGCGTGCCAACTGTAAGAAGATTATACGCCTGTTGAGTGTTTGCAGATGCCCGCCCCTGTCTAGATCTCTTGTCCCGCGGTTGGAAGAGAGGAGAGTGGGGCGACCGGCCCACTCGTACAGTACATCAGGATTTCATCTGTGGCCGTGTTAGACCTGTCCCTTTACCTGTACGACTGTTCGAAGTCAAGAGGTGTTGTATCTCTCCCTTCATATTCACTGAAGTAGTCTATTGTGAAGAGACTCTGTGTGTGTATCTGTTGCCAGTCTGCAGGTTCGAGCCAAGGGCTCTGTGTCGACGGTACTGGTACTGTTCCATGACGTATTGGAAGTCAGCGTTCAAGTGTTGCATTGGAAGTCTGTCCTAGCGAGGAAGGCTAGAAGTTCGCCGTGTGTGCATACATCCTCTCCAGCCACTTAAGCCCCAAAGAGCTAAAGCTTGACGTCTGCCTACCTACGGGTCTGTGAGTTCCATTCATTTCAAACCTGTACATTCACCTGTACGCCCAAAGACAAGTGCCCCGTGTACCTTCTTGTATACTCACCTGTACGCCCAAAGCCAAGTGCCCAGTGTACCCCCCTGTATACTCACCTGTACGCCCAAAGCCAAGAGCCCAGTCTACCTCCCTGTATACTCATCTGTATACCTTCTAGACGTTTCCAGCTCCAAGTCTAGGCACGCACTTGTATACCTTCTAGACGCCATACTGTAAGCTCAGCGTACCCCTCTACATGCCGAAGGTGGCCTGCTAAGGTATTTTCTTACCTATCCTCCAGTGTACTTACCTGTCTCTGCTCTACGCCCAGGAAGGGAGGTTGGAGCTTCCATCGGGAGCCCACCTGAAAGACACAAAGAGCAGAAGTTGAGAATATGTGACCAGTCACGGAAAGTAGGGACACAAGTCGGATCTGGGCATTTTGAGTTATTCACAGATTCTGAAAGTGCAGTTTCTAAGCTTACCAACGATGTGTAACATGGAAATCTGATAAGATTTGGAGAAGTTGTGGCCATTTGAATATAGGAACTTAGAAATACTCAAACCGAGAAAATCGAGACGAAAGGGACTCTTCTTTTCAGCTGGGGGAGACAAAAGGGCTAATTTACATCTCATTTAGCTAAGCCATACCCCCTGTAAAACCCTTTTTGAGATGTTCTAGCATCATATGTAGTATTTTATGACCAAATGACAACCCGCAAAAATAAACATGACTCTTTTACCTTTGTGGGGATCACAAGTCGAATCCAGTCTGTTTCAGATTATCCAATGACCATATTTGTCCACAAATGCGTATAATCCGTGAAATATAGATTGTTTACATCAGATTTCGCATGAATGTCTGGTAATACAATATAATATATAATCTAAAGACTATTTAAATCGTAACATGTAAGGGTATATGAGCTTACACTCCGTTAAACACATGAACCCGCCTTCAAAGTTTGTATTTAAAATAGGGAAGTAGTATAATAGATCATCCAAACAGCGCCGTCGAAAACGTGACATCCTTTAGAGATGTTACCAATGGCTCGCTCGTTCCTCCATCAGCTAATGACTTCATGGAAAATATTGATAGACAAAACATGTAGCCAATTATATGAAGAATACAACGATATCTGTGTAACTTCTGTGTGTCTGGACTCATGCTGCGCTGCAAGAACTGACATAGAGATGACGTCAAAGTACCGCGAGAGCGAGTCGAAATTAAACTACTGCGTAAGATTTCTTGAAGAGCTCTCGCGGTACTTTGACGTCATCCCACTGCGGCGCCGCATAAAGTCAGTGACGCGGCTGACGTACGATGCGGCTGACTGTTATTTGTTCCGCCCCAGCTTCTTGTATTTTTCTTTTGTTTTGTGCGCCCAAGCTTTACAGTCTATAACGCTATAAGTTTAAAAAAAAAAAACTTAGCAAACATGTCTGAGGAACAGGGCACTACAGTCACGTGACTTCACGCTCGAGCCGGAAGAGAAGACAATGCTGAATAAAGTCGTAATTCTGCTATTTTTGGACCAAACTGTATTTTCGATGCATCAACACAATCTTACTGACCCACTGATGTCACATGGACTACTTTGATGATGTTTTATTACCTTTCTGGACATGGAAACCATACATAGATTTTCAATGAAGGGGATAGAAAGCTCTCGGACTAAATCTAAAGATAAAACATCTTAAACTGTGTTCCGAAGATGAACGGAGGTCTTCCGAGTTTAGAACGACATAAGGGTGAGTCATTAATTACATTATTTTCATTTTTGGGCGAACTATCCTTATTTAGTAGTCACGCTGTTCCCTTTGGGGGCGGGGGCGAAAACAAAAGCTTATACAGTATGTAAATATACACACAGACAATGACGCCCCCCGCTGCACGCTAGAATCTCCGGAAAAACAAGCCTATTTTAACCGCAAAATGTACGCTTTTAAATATACAAAAACTGCTATCTCAAACATGGAGAGGCTTCTTCGTGATCTCAACTAACAGATTCTGCAATAAAACGAAAATCACAAATTTTGAAAAAAAAAACTTTGTTTCTCATTTTCTCGAAACTTGTGCTGCCGACTTGTGCCCCTGGTTTCCGTGACGGGTCACATATCCCCCTGCAATTCACGAGAGGACAAAAGAAGATAAAGACAGGCTGAGAGGACTTACCTGTGATCCCCGTGAGAGTCAGAAGCGACTCTGAGCGATCCAAAGTTTCCGGACTCACCCTTTTAAGAATCCCTTCCCCTTCTTTTAATATTTAATAAAGATTTGTTATATTTTATCTTGCTCTTTCGTCTGTTTGGTCATTGGGGCATTTTGGGACCTCCTCGGGGTGGAAACTGAGGGAGGGGCGTGACTCACATTAGAAGTGGTCCGCTCCAACCTGTGACACATCCGAGGCCTTGTTTACACCAATGACTTCATGGTTTCCGTTGCTAATTTCTCCCCTTAGATCCGTTTTCCTGTGTCCTTCCAACGTACACAATCTCTTCAAGATACACAGTCAGTTCAGTAACAATTACTTCAGAATCAATGCTTGCACACTTAGCTTCGTCTCTGTTTCAGCCTAATCCTCCGTTTGATTTCGCCCAGCCTGCAAATCCACATCAACACGTCTCTCCAACACACCAAACACTTCTATCTCACCCACAGGGCTTGCTGGAATAAACTTCTCCCTTTCGGTTCTCCTGACGCCTTATTTATGTACCTCCTCTTCTCTCAATGCCCAATCATCAATCACCACACTTACTTAGCACACCTGCTCCCTATAATCCATAATTTGTTTGCCCGGCGTGGCCGTTGTATTGTTTGCGGTTACAGTGAAAAAGGTCCGGGCGGAACTATTTCCGCCATTTTGGTTCCGCTGCATAAAGTCACTCCGTGACAATATGGCATAATGGCAATGGATATTTTTATTTTGTTGTTAGTAAAAGTATAATCTATAAACTCAAATCTGCTAATGTGCACATTCACATAACTACATATAGGACATGTCCTCTCTATTCATTATTATTATTATTAATAATGTATTAATTGATCTAAGTTGGGATCTAAGGGATTTTTTTACCAATAATTAATACCTCTGTTTTGTCAGAATGTATCATATTAGGATGATGCTGGAATTTGGTCTAGTAGAGGAGAACAATGAGGTTTTCCTTTAAGTACAAGTACCTCAAAGTTGTACTATGTTTGCTAATGACATTATCCCCACTTTGATATTACAGTGGCAAAACCTGGGATGACACCTGGGAGCCTGCAAGCGAATTCTAGCACAAGTCTCCACATCCCAACCAGCTTTCAGCATGACAGCCTACACCTGTACATTATCAAGCACCATTATAAATTGTTATTTTTGTCTTTGCTTACCGTTCTTTATTAAAGTTTTTGCACAGTACCAAGTCTCTTGTAGTGTTTTTTATTTTGTCTTTTTTAAAACTTTGTATTGTCATCAACTACACAGCAGACAGGTGTCCCATGCAAGATCATAAGGTAGAGAGTAAGTGCTGTTTTCCATAATAAAATTCCCAAAGGCATTATATTTAAAGATTTTTGGAGCATAGTTTTAAGATGGGTAAGTCTACTTAAACTATGTGGTATGCCAGACATTAATAAGTACCACAAATATGTTACTTTAACATTTATATTTTTATAAAAAAAAATGTTTTACTTACATTTATTCAGAGTAAAATAATAAAAATGTATTGGTTCATATGTAGAACAGTCATTCAAACATTTTATTTTCGGCTATTTCTTTAAAGGACAGAAAATATATTTTTTTGATAGCAGTCTGCATGCTACAATAATATAATATTAGTTGCCTTCAGGTTTATACCATTGAAACCAATAGGTATTTGCTTAGAGTACTATGAACACCTTTTTTCCGTTTCATTTAAGTGTCTGTTTGTGTGTGTGTAATAAATATACATGAACATAATCGTACCAGCGATTTACAGCCGTGAGGATCATTACATTCAGGAAGGATATGCACGTGATTACCAAATATAGACATGTGTGATGTTTCCTTGGCGTTAACAGTACACGCTGTGATTGGACTAACTTTTATTCAAAAATAATAAGTGACCTGTTTTGCAAACTATGTTTTGGTGTCGTTATGACATTAGTTATACTGTCAGTTATTGTTAGGTATTGCTATGTTAATAGAAATTACCCATTTATCGAGATCTGAACCTTAACCCTATAGTGTACTACACCCCTCTATGAACTACAATTTACAGCGCCATGTTTTCCCGTCCCATCGATAGAATGACAATGGCTTATGGGCAATGTAGTTTAAAAACATTAAGCAATGAAATTAAATAAATACAATCTCTAATTAACAAAATGCTATGTAAATGTGTTCATTGTACAAATCTCTATGACATATTTAAGACTTATTTTACTGTGAGTACTTTTTAAAATGCTTTTTTAACACCTTTCCATGTATGTCAGAAATCTCTGTTCAACATTATTTAGTAAACATACTATAAATAGTTGCCCTAACAATTTTCGGTAACACCCTATTTGGTAACACTTTATTTTAAGGTGTCTTTAATACAGAGTAATTACCTCATTAAGTACTTAGTAGTAGACGGTGTAATTACATGCAACTAAATGTACTTAATATGTAACTAAGTTATGGAACAGCATGTACTTACAGATTGTAATTATGCACATGTAATAAGCTGCAACTGTTACACATATGTGACCAGTCACAGAAAGTAGGGACACAAGTCGGATCTGGGGCATTTTGAGTTATTCATATATTCTGAAAGTGCAGTTTCTAAGCTTTCTAATGGTGTGTAACACATGGAAATCTGATAAGATTTGGAGAAGTTGTGGCCATTTGAATGTAACACATTCAAGAAAGAGAATGCTGAGAAATTTGAGGAATAAAAAAGTTAACACTTTCCCTTTTTCCTGGCTGGAGAGACAATAGGGCTCATTTACATCTCATTTAGCTAAGCCATACCCCCTGTAAAGCCGTTTTGACAGATATTCTAGCATCATATGTACCCAGCAAAATCTGGTTGAAAAGACGTCGAAACGACGATTTCTCCAGACGTCTTAATGACGTGAAATTCTGGTTGAAAAGTGAAAGGTGAAAAGATATGAGGGGCCGTACAAGCCAAAATTCATTCTGGCGCTCTCACTCACATACATTCTCCTTTCACACACATACATCCTCCTTTCACACACATACATCCTCCTTTCACACACATACATCCTTCTTTCACTTATATACATTCTCCTTTCACATACATACATTTCTACTCTCTCACACACATGTATTCTCCTTTTACACACATACACTCTTCTTTCACACACATACATTCTCCTTTCACATACATACATTTCTACACTCTCACACACATACATTCTGCTTTCATACGCATACATTCTCCTTTCACACACAAACATTCTCCTTTCACATACATACATACATTTCTCTTTCTCTCACACACATACATTCTCCTTTCACATACATATATTTTTACTCACACACATACATTCTTTCTTTCGCATGCATATATTTCAACTCTCTCATACACATACATTCTCCTTTCACATACACACATTTCTACTTTCTTACATATATACATTCTCCTTTCACATACATACATTTTACTCTCTGTCACATATATACATTCTCCTTTCACATACATACATTTCTACTCTTACACACATACATTCCCCACAAATATAATAGCAACAGAAAAGGTAACTTATGAATATTGATGATGGGCCATTTAATTATTTAAAAATAATGCACACTTTGCGCTACGTGGCCGATACACCATGAGAGGTGCATTATTTCCAATGGTGAGTACGCTGTAAAAAATACACACTATGTTTATCAAACCAAAACATATTTTTATGTTACATTAACTAATAAATTCAGGTTGAAATTGTTTAACAATTTTTTTTAAGTTATGTTAACTTTTTAAAGCCAAAACTTACAATAGTATGATGAATTGACTTGCAAATTGTTTACACTTGAGTTTGGAGTAATGGGAACAATGGGAACAAGTTGGCCTATTAATATTTCTATACTTTTTCTTCAGTATTTATGTATAATTTATTCTAATTTTATATTATCAGAAGTTAAGCAAAAACAAAACTGAGCAAGCAGGCAATCATTGTTAATTTACTGTTTTTTTCATTCTTTCCAATTAATTTATTTTGCTATCACACATACTGTATATGCTTTATCTGTTGAAATTAAATAAATCTTATTTCAGTTAAACTTGACGTATAGTGATATGGAATGTAATGCTGCCCACAGACCTGGAACTACTCTAATGCACACCCGTAAAATGTTTTTCAACCAAATAAGCATTTAACAGTCCCATGATATAAACTGTTATATAATATTATTATATAAAAATTTACAAAATAAATAATAAATAAACCAAAATAAAGCCAACAGAAGATATGTGACCTGTGCTGGCAAAATTAGTCTGAATGAGCTAATTTTCATAAATGAGTTATTTATATTTTGACATTCTCTATGTATAATTTGTTGGAATCTGACAAAAAATGACAGAGCTACACCTGTTTTAAGTTGACAGAGTTAGCATAGTCAATTTTGAGAAAAAACGAGTTTCTTGAAAAATCAAAAATAAATCGCTGCATACATACCTTAAAATCACTAGTAAAGCTAACAGATTTAGCACACACAAAGTCAAAAACAATATAGGAAGAATATATGTTAAACTTTGTTTTTCTTTTGTTGTTTGATTGACATTGAGGCAGCTTTAAGATGTAATGCAAGGACCTAATATAATGTAACACATCCGATATTTTTTCCCAAAAGTTAACCAAACGTTCACTTACAGATTATAGGTCCTACCTGCATGAATTCTTGTCAAAACAGATATTTTTACAATTGACTATTTAGAGCGGGTGTAGGCAAGTTCGGTCCTACAGAGCCGCAGTCCTGCAGAGTTTAGTTCCAACTCTAATCAAACACACCCGAAGAAGCTAATCAATGTCTTTAGGATTTAGACATCAGGTTACATTATCAGTGCTTAGGCTAAAAAATGCAGGACTGCGGCTCTCTAGGACCGAACTTGCCTACCCCTGATTTAGAGCATTGAGATCGCTAGACGAGGGCTTAATATATGAAAACCTCAATTTTGAACAAAATCGGCACTTATACTTTTATTTGCATCTAGCTCAAAATTAGACGGTGTGCATTCCGATGAATATTTTTTGCCTTAATTGATATTTAATTATAATTTGATATAATTTTTTATTTAAAAAATTTATCTACAGTGTTATTGACTTTTTATTTTATTTGTACTTTATTGTTTAGTTTTTAATTTAGTTATGTTAGTTAGGTTTTTATGTCGAGTTATTAATTTTATATTTCAACTTTTCAGTTCCACTTTACCAAACAAGCTAATTGCAAAAGCATTTTGCATTTCTAATTTTCGTTAGTTTAGTTTATCAAAAATATTTAGACCTGTTCCTAGATAAGCATTGTACAATTAATATAAACTTGCCACGGTATATTTGATTCTTAATAAAGATAAAACAATCCAATGCGAAAAAGGGATGGGGTCTTACAATTTTAAGTTGTGGCAACATGATTTTTGGTCGGATAAAAGTAACTTTTGTTAGAATATGTTCATAATGTCCTCAGTTGTTCTGTGTTATGCATATGAGTAAGCCACAAGAGGGCACCAAAGTGTAAGCTATGTAAAACGCGTTCGCGGTGATGTTTGTCCCCTGTGGGTTACGGTAGTATTCTTCTCAGTAGCCGTTTCTCAATGTCAAGGATACTTCCTTGGCAGGACTAGTCCTTACAAGTCACTTCCTTCAGAGGCGAGGCGAGGCTCCTTTTAAGCATTCGGAGAACACGTTAAATGGAACAGGCTAGCAAGTGCACGTCATTACGTCATTACGTGATTGAAAGGTGTGCTTTCGGTGCTGCGCGCAGAGGATTGTGGGTGATTTCAGCGCGTGAAGAGCGCGAAGGATACAAATTTGCATCCTTTCCTGTATATGGGATAATTGTCGAACGAAGGACTCAGTCCTTGGCTGAAATTTCGAGGATCCTCGACATTGGAACAGTCCTTCGACGGACGTCGATGACGTAGCATCCTCGAAATTCTAGCTTCCGAGGATCCTTCCTTGACATTGGGAAACGGCTCCTGTTCATCAGTGAGAGCTGCTCCGACCGTGAGAATGATGTGTCGGCAGCCAGTTAATAAACATACTAAAAGATTATTCTCCATCCTCATCATTTACCTCCGAATGCATCGCTAGCTGCAACAGTAGCACAACTCAACAACTTTTATCATTTTTCCAAGTCCAGTGTCCAATATCACAACCCATAAATATTTTGCAAAGCAATGTAACTAGTAAAACAACTGCCAATTTCATTGTTAATGCGAGGTCGTGCTCCTGTTTATTAGATACATTTGTATATTTATATAGCGCATTCTTTAATAAAGCCAAACTTACCATTAAGTAAAGTGCATTAAGTAAAGTGTCTGAAACAGAATCAGAATAGCTCAAATTATTTTTTATGAAAACTGGCACTTTTATTTGATTAAATTATGAAAGTGGACATATAATCAGAATCATGCCTTCACTGTTGAAATAGTATACCTGTTGAAATATTACCTATTTTACTGTTAAACCACATACAATGCTAAAAAATTGACGTATGAACAAATACTAATATAAACATGCATACAGAATTTTTTTAATACATTTTAAATATATAAGATTTTTCCAATAAAACTTTGTTTTATTAGTATAATTAAGCCATGAATAATTCGCTTTATTTCGGGATTTTAGTCATAAAGTGACTTTATATTTTAATCATAAAGCCCTACATTTCTAATGAAATTACTATGATTTAATGCCAATCTGTATGTGATAACAGAGCCGGCGCCAGACCATAACTAACAGGGGGGCACTCGGCTTCCAACGGGGGGCACGCAATAGCAACAATAACTTGCAAAAACAAGACATTAAAACAACAAATACAGCAAGCACACACTCATACAACTGGTACAGACTGTCAGCTCATTTCCCGTATAAAGTGCAAAAGACCACAAACTATGCGCAAAACTATTGAACTTCGACCGCGGCGTGAGCGCAAGCTGAGCTCCGCTGCGCTCGCGCTCACTCGACGCAACAACAAACCGCCCTCGCGCGGCGCAAGCCATTGAAATGAATGAGTTTCATAGTGCAGCGCGTCCTAGCTTTAAAAAAGCCGCTTTACCATAATCACGTCGTAATTCAGTTAACGGTCTATAGCCACACTTCACATTAAGCTTACATAATTTAAAACAACCTAACTTACCTTTGAAATAGCTAGAGACGGCGTGTAAGAACAATAGACTTCCTTAAAAAAGTGTCCTGTAGATTTGTAAATTCCACCTCAACCTCTAATCTCTGAGTTTGAGCCAGTCTGTGTTTGCATGAAGATGGAGCAGGCGGTGCTGGTTCATTCTTAATGTTCTAATATCCATATTTTACACGATCCATAAAATGCCGCGAAAAAACACGTTGCTAGTATCAAGTCACAAATATGCTAAAGACGTAAGATGGGTGAGACGTGGCAATACATCCAATCAGAGAAACTGGTCTATTTTAATTAAAGAAAACATATATCAACTATATTTTCCTCATTTGATTACATTACAAGTCATGAAACATTCAATGTTTAATTTATTTTAATTATTCTATATATATTTTAAAGTAATTAAAAACTTTGTAGGGGGGCACAACAACCTGTTCAGGGGGGCACTGCCCGCGAATGCCCCCCCATGACGCCGGCCCTGTGTGATAATATTGACCACGAGACATGCACTATCACTGCCATTTTGTGCATGCAGTTCGCGCAGTTCAAGCACGCGCAAGTGATGCAGTATGTGCACAGAAAGCTGTTACTGTACCCAGTTCACAAATATGGCTCCGAAATTATTCAGATAAATACACCTTAACATTTTAAGACCTGGATGTCCACGTGTACATCACTTTTTTGTTGTTTGCACCATAATACTTAATTCTGTGGAACTGGCAGAGGCGTCATGCCCATTCATGCATGCAACCTCTAAATCAAAGGAGCATCCATTAATCTGTTACTTGTCTTTTAATCTGTTTAATATGCAAAATATTATTAATTCTGTGCTACATCCTTGTCACTGTTTAGAGATTTTTGCCATTTTGATAGTGTTTTGATTATGTTACATTATTCTGGCAGTGCTGCAGTCAGCGCAGTCGCAGACGTCATCAGCGTCTGACACGCTCACATGGTCTTTGTTGTTGCTGCTGCATTTTGCTATCTGAGGAATTAAAACGTGTAAGAAACGCTCACAACATTTCCAAACCCCAGTACGGTAATGTGCAGTTAACCTCCTATGTGTAGAAAATGTATGGTTTAAAATGTGACCGTCTCAAAGTTAGTAGAGATTTCTAGATTCATCTTGGTACAACGTCAAAGCTTGCCAGAGTTCACGGGAGCGCGGAATCACACATGTGGTAAAATTTAATGCAAAAATCCGTTCCCTCTAATAATTTTATCTATTATTGAGCATTAAACTCAATCACGTGGCTATAGCTTATGTCATTTTCGTTGTTTATATACTTTATGGATTTAAAATGACATTCTTTTCATATGATAATGCAGTTGTTGTGCAAAATGCATGAATGACACAATTAAACAAGTCATTAAACAAAACGTAAATAAACAAAACATGCCGTTTCACATGTAAATATGATGCCAATAGCCTATGTTATTATTCCGATTGAAGTATTTGATAAAAAGTTAGTCAACATTTTAATTTTGGAGTTTTTTGCATGAAGGCAGGGGCGCTCATATTGTTAGAAATGTAAGGGCCATGGAAAAGACTGAAAGCTCTATAATATTTCGTTTGATGTCTGTGTATGCACAAATTTTTGTGAGCTGTGCCTCCTTAACAAAAATGGTGCATGACGCCCCTGGTAACTGGAACCTGTTGTACACAAACGTGGACAATTACACGGCTTCATTATCGAAGACAAATATTTGGTTATTATATTAATTGGTTCTTCCTTACCCCAAAATAGCTGGAAGAAATCTAAGGGAAAAAAGACAAATCAAAGCTCGGGTCTTAGGAGGTTAAGTTGTTTAAACATGACCGCAGTCAATATTTCAATAAAAAACATGTGTATGTAGTCATAAACCCAACACTTGCCAGGATATTTGAGGAGCTTTTGAGGTGTTTGTCTTCCTGCAAGAAGCTTAATTTTTGCATATATTTACTCAAATAATACAATGTAAAAATACGTTAAAAAAAAGTAAATCATAGTTGAAATTAGGCGTAAAACTTACAAAAAAAAATAGTTGATGTTAAATACTAATAATATTGATTTAAAATAAGTAAGAATTATAGTTTTTAAAACTTATATTTATATATTTGTGCAACTCTTAATAATCTTTTAATCTTATTTTTTAGCTGATGTTACATAAAATATTAATTTGAACTGAACACTGTTTTAAAAACTTAAATATATAAGTGTGACATTCTCAAATTATATTGATTTAAATTTACAAGAAATATTAAGGATATCCATTAGAAATAATCTGTTTGTTAAATACTTATTTTATACACCTAAATAATATATGTAAATTTTACATAAAATGTTTAATTTTAATAGTTATTTATTTTGTTTTAGTTGTTTAGTTGAAGTATATTATTTTTAATTATTTGGTGTGTGCGTGCGTGCCTGTGTGTGTGTCAGGGACGAAAGACAACATACATAGCTTATATAGTGGCAAAAACTGTAATTTATTTATATTAAAGTAAAGGGTGATGGTGTCAAGTGAAAATGTGTTCATACTATGTACAATATTTACAAGTAAACAAATAACAAGGACACAAAAAGGAGAGGGACATGAGCAGTGCCAATTCAAAGAAATAAACAAAACAACTAACTAAAGTTTAAACCCTCTAACCTGAGCTACAAAGGAAAGGTAATGAGATAAATCTTCTGCGTCATGCGACGCCCTAACTAACCCACACTACCTACCCGAATAGAAAACGTTGGGTGGCACGCGCTCCTTTATAATACAGAAAACGAATCCCTATACGTGAAACTAACAAAGTCACAAAACAACGCTAATAAACACTCAAAAAAAAAAAAAAAAACGGAAAAACGAGTGACTAACAAACAGGGATAAAGGGGCAGACTGACATAAAAAGAAAACAAATTAATATTTAAAAAATGAATTATCAATGGCGTACAACAAGACTAATAATTTTTAACTTTTTACATAGACATTGTATTTGATTAAATCAGTATTAAAACACACTATTTAAAAAAAATTATCATTGAATTATCTCTCTAACTCTCATTAAATAAATGCTTATGTGTATGACTCAGCCTTAGAAAATAAATATTATAACGTGGGGATGAGATTCGTTTACATTAACATTATTACTGTTATGTAGGCTACCTCTGAAGATGCTTGAGGCATGAAGAATCATGAAATCATAAATTGATTGCTGTAAGCTCTAACATTGCGGGAATTGCTCTTCTGATGCATCTCCAGCACCAGCAGACTCACTGACAAATAGTCCAGTTGGCTTTATACTGTACTATTTTCCACGGACAATTTCCAGCCTGTATTTGACTTCTCCCAGCTCTGAAACTTTCGGACGTGGACGCGAGCTGCCTCCAGCTTCGGCCTCCGCGAGCTGCCTCCAGCTTCGGCCTCCGCGAGCTGCTTCCAGCTTCGGCCTCCGCGAGCTTTCTCCAGCCTCCGCCATCGCATTGATTTAAAACCGGATGAGCTATTTAATTCTCAAATACTGGTTGATTCTGTATTTTAAAGGATGGGTGTCAGCCCTGCTGATAGAATAATTGCGCAAACGGAGATGTACGTACGCAGTGCATGACCGTTAATAAAGTGCAAAGCCTTTATTAGTTTTTAAACAAAAGTCCTTTCAAAATAAAAGCCTCTCGTCACAGGGCTTCCGTTTCCACCATACGCCTTCCGTTTCCACTATACTCTCTCTCACACATACATACATACTTCTCTTACATACGCAAATTTTTTTCAGACATACATACATTCTATAGATGTATGTGAAAGGAGAATGTGAGTGTGTGAGAGTAACAATACATGTATGTAAAAGGAGAATGCATGTATGTGAAAGGAGAATGTAAGTGTGTGAGAGTAACAATACAGGTATGTAAAAGGAGAATGCATGTATGTGAGAGGAAAAAATATATGTATGTGAAAGGAGAATGTAATTGTGTGAGAGTAAAAATGCATGTATGTGAAAGGAGAATGCATGTATGTGAGAGAAAAAAATATATGTATGTGAAAGGAGAATGTGACTGTGTGAGAGTAAAAATGCATGTATGTGAAAGGAGAATGTAAGTGTGTGAGAGTAGAAATGTATGTATGTGAAAGGAGAATGTAAGTGTGTCAGAGTAAAAATACATGTATGTGATAGGAGAATGAATGTGTGTGAGAGTACCAGAATTAAATTTGTCTTGTAAGGCCCTTCATAAAAAGACGTGTTTTTCATGTCGTTGAAAAGACGTCTATAAATCGACGTCTAGAAAAAGGCTAAATTTGGTTGAAAAGTGAAAGGCTAAAAGACGTCTTTTCATGGTCGTTGAAAAGACGTCTATAAAGCGACGTCTAGAAAAAGGCTAAATTTGGTTGAAAAGTGAAAGGCTAAAAGACGTCTTTTCATGGTCGTTGAAAAGACGTCTATAAATGGGCTAAATTTCTATATTATTTCCTATGTCTTTCCAAGGGTTTAACCTCATTTCAAGAATGTATTATATAATATTAATTATACTATTATTATTATTAGGCTAATAATTATCTCAAAATAGGACAGCTAACAAAAAGGTAATACGAATTTATATGTCAAACACACATATGACATGAATATTTCATTAATTGGTTTATTGTTTTTTCAGCCATTATATATCCCTCACCTGGCATGGTTAAGGTTCTTACCTTCATGATCAGTTATCCTTGTTGTCCCACTTTTTGACTGCATATCTGACACAGAAAGCCTTTTGTGTTCTGCTATTTATACCAGAAACTGCCTTTCACATGCATATGATCTGAGATAGCCATACATACATGGATTTGTTTTAAAATTCAAATTACTATCACAAATTCAGATATCACAAATACAAAATACTGTGTGGAAAAATTTATTTAAATACAAATACGTGGGAAAAATGTGGGCATACTGCGGGAAAATTGTGGGCCCACTGGGCATTCTATGGGTAAACTGTGAGCACATATCTGTGTCTTAAAACCCATAAAAGCTGTTCATTTCTTAAACTACAAAATAAGCTTGGCTGAATATTTAGTCTTGTTGAAAGTAGCAGTAACAAAAAAATACAAACTAAAAATGTTTAACATACATTTCTTTTACTCCTGGGTAGGGATGTGACCGAAGCCGAATACGTTATTCGGAAGGGCACGGATAATAGCTTCAAAACGAACAACGAATTCATCCGAATAACAGAGAAAATATTCGGCCAGACATAATCACATGTTTACTGGAACAGCTCTAAATTATAAACCCCTTAAAGCACGAATAATATGTGTGTGAAGTGAATGAGTGCAATCTATAAAATGACATTTTCGGCGCAACCCTTATTTAGAAACGCGAGCTGTTTTGGAATTAGTTTAAAATCTTAAAAACGCTGCTAATATCAAACTTCTTTTAACCCAACTGTAAAAAAAAAATTCCGTTTTATTTAATTAGACCAGAAAACCTTGATAAAATGCTGCACTCTGATAATAAAATATTCGTTAATAACTCTGTATCTCTGTGGCACCGGTCAGAGATGCTCACAAGTCTGTGAGCTCGAGTCCGAGTCAAGTCTGAAGTCTCTGAGCTCGAGTCCGAGTCAAGTCTGAAGTCTTTGAGCTCGAGTCCAAGTCAAGTCTGAAGTCTCTGGGCTCGAGTCCAAGTCAAGTCTCAAGTCTCGTTGTAACAAGTAAAACTCTAATAACAAATAAAGAAATTATAAACATTTATAAAAAGAACAAGTTGCACATTAAGTAAGGTCTAAAATTAGCATTAGGTACAGAAATTAAATTAAATGGATAATAACATTGCCTTTATTGTACAAATGAAATATTATTATTATTATTGAGCAATAGAAGGGATTTTCTGTTTGTCTTGGGTTGTTTGATTAACATAAATGACACAGACTTAAGTAGGTTAATTGAGGTAACTGTCTCTTTATTAAGAACAAATAAGCCCAGACTGGTTTCTGACTGATTTCTTAAGACATAAACAAAAATGTTTTTATTAGAAAAAGAATACTGTGAGATCATTTTGTGTGTATGTGCCCTGTCAAGAAAAGAAAGATTTTATTTTGGCTTAACTTTTGAAACACTTCTCTCTGTATGTGCACTACTGAGGGCACTTAAACGCGTGCTCAAACACAGGTAGAGTGTGAATTCCAAACAGCGCTCAGGAAGAAGATACAGCAGTCGCTTCACATAAAAATGTTACATTGTTTTTCATTGGTCTATTCAGCAAATGTATGTTAATGGACTACACTACAGTATGACACAAAGTAGCGCAACTCTGGACCTGACTGGAGCTGGACCGGACACATTTAAACGCATGTGCGTACAGAAATCTGCTCACTTGAGCACCTTTTTGCGGTTAAATTGTTTAACCATTTAAACAATTGCAAGCCTTAGAAACACTTTAATGATAATCTTACCCTATTTAAATTGCATATTAATCCACGAATCGCATGCGAGCCGAACCGCGGATCCGTCACAGCACTACCCAAAGCTTCAGATGAATGGCAGCAGCCGGTTCTTCGACATGTATGTTCGCGGCCGCGCGCGCGGAGCAGATACGTCACGTGTGACGTCGTGGGCAGGTTGTAGGTAACGGAGGGAGGGGTATGACAGCGAGCTCATCAGACGTTTTCTAAAAATAAACATTGTTCACGAGTCGCGCGGCTCGAGTCCGAGTCGAGTCTGAAGTATTTGAGGGTCGAGTCTCAAGTCGAGTCTGAAGTCACTGTGTGTGCGACTTCGCACTCTATCCGAGTCTCAAACTCGAGTCCCCATCTCTGGCACCGGTAGATGATATTTTAATTACTTCTAGTCGAAGCAAGCTTTATTGTCCAATCTAGGTGAATATAAAATAAATAAGTAAATAGATAAAAATATGAAAATGTAACATTTTAAAAGCAAAATTTAAACTGAAGAATACTATGACATGAATTGCAATTAACATAAAAATAAAGTAAGCAAATAACAACTGAAACATTTGAATTAAATATTTCTAATTACATTATTGTTTTAAATCATGTTGCTGGTTTTGAAATAAGTCAAAACTGATTTTTAATAGAGCATACTGTTATTTAAAAATTTAAACAAATATCTGATTATTTATTTATTTAGATGAAGATTAATAAGAAAGTTTTTTTTAAACAATTCGTTATATTCGCGCAAACGATATATGGACATAGATAAAAATGAGCTCAGCAAGTTTTTCTAATGCTTATTATGCTTTCGTAAATTCTTATCAAAACAGATGTTTTTGAACTATTCTGTGCATATACTGCGCCACTTGCGTGACCCTGCGTTGCATTTCGGATCTGTCAGTCAGCGATTGAGGCATGTGGATTTTTTTCTATTATATGATATATGGCACTGTACATGCTATCTGTTATTGTTAATAAAGCATTAAAAAAAAAAAAAAAAAAAAAAAAAATCTGTCAGTCAGCGCGAGTTTGTCGATCTTAATAACTTTTTAACATAAATCAGTTCCCGAACTTTTTAATAACTCTTTAAGCATCAAGCAAGTCCTGCATTTTATTTTCAAATTCCTGCATGTTTTTAAACTGAAACCAAGATGTCAGACATGGATATATGAGTAGTATTAGGTTATATTTCACTCTTTTAGAAAACTTACAAATAACGATCATTTTAGATGTTTAATTACTGTATTTAAATCGCTAGACTAGGGATTAATGTAGGCTACTTATTTTTTTCTGAAAACATCGCACTCATTTAGAAAGAATGGGTCTCATGGAATTGTGCTGACAGGCACAATAAACATTTAAGGGTGATCTAGCCTACAGTTTTGTCAACGTGCTTTCAAGTTTGTTATTTTAATGCTACAATACAATGATGCATAGCACAAGCTGTATGAGGCTTTAAAAATGAGTTGTTTGCTTTCCATGAGTATTACTAACGAGAATCAAGATATTTGTCTTTTTGATTAAAATTTTGTATTATTTTTTAATAAATATTTACAGTTATTTAAGTTATAATTATAATAAAAAGCAAAAATGCATTTAAAATGCCATTTTAATGTAATATGACAAACTTTCGGTTTAAGACCCACCCACTTCCGGTTTCATCAGAATACAAAACAGATACAAATAATTTTGAGACTGTTACAGATACAAATACTGACTCCGCTGCACCTGGGTATAAAAATGTTAAAGGGGTACTTCACCCAAAAATGAAAATTATGTCATCATTTACACACTCTCATGTTGTTACAAACCCGCATACATTTCTTTGTTCTGATAAACAAGAAGGCAGATATTGTGAGAAATTTTTGTAATCAAACTGTTTGTGTAAATGACAGAATTTTCCTTTTTGGGTCAACTACCCTTTTAAGAAAATGTAGGAAATTTAGCTTGTGGATTGAATATTAAATTACTTTTATGTAACCACATAAAACCACTTATTACTAAACAGAAAAAGCAGGTCCAAGAACAATATGTCTCATCATGGGCACCAGTTGATATTTTCTCGTCCGATTCTTTCTTCATCATGCTCTCGGTCACTCCAGGTGTGTTGTCCTGGTTGCTTTATGGTTACAGCATCTAATTGAGAACATAAAAAAAATTAAATGTTAACATTAAAAACAGGGGTTGTCTTAACAAAAAGTAAAGCATGATCAATCCAATTAGGTACACTAATATTAAAAGGAATTTATATTTTATTTAGTCCCAATTATGTATTGCTATACACCATTTAAAGGTAGGGTATTTAAACGGTAGCCGCCTAGCAATGAAATCCCGATCCCACCCTCAAGTCAAATCGCTCTCCAAAGTCACGCCTCTTTCCAAACACATGAACACGCACAGATCAGACGGTCACGTCTCATGTCTCATTCACCAGTCGGAAAACTTTGCAGTACAAAGTGAATAACACTTCCAAAATAACCAACATAAACAACTGGTTTACATCAGAATTAGTTTAAGCACACGTTCGGTTGTGTAGACGTAGTAACTATATCGTTATGCTAATCCGTAAACGAACACAAATTTCATAAGCAACACAACGTTTCATCAAAGTAGAATATCTGAATCCATCTCAATACAAACATATCGCGTACCTACCTTACCAGAAATAAACAGTGCAACGACCCTTTCAGACCCTTTGCCTCCTGTAGCTGTTTGCATCTCGCGGTAAAGCAGTAAAGTTACTGATGTTAATTTGGATTTTTGCTCTTGCTGATCCAGGCAGTTTTTGCTGTTGTTGTTATAAAAGATGCATTTAGTTTTGTTGCTCCTGTGTAGGTTGTCAATTCAGCAGAAAAGTTTGGTGTTCTCGCTGTTTACAGACAGAGCGCACGTGAACGCGCCGATGACGTATGGTATCTGCGTGGACTCGCTGCGCGGTGGGAATTCAAATTACGCTTACGTATGAGGGACATAAAAGGAAACGTCCGTTCGGACCGAAATCTATGATTTGTTGAACATTTTTTGGTCCTACGCCTTTCACAGATGATATAAATTTTTACAAATACATTTAAACAACTTAACACAGTGATTGCTATCAGGATGTGGGGAGACTTTTAACCAGCATAACTAAAAATGTTTCAGGATCAAATCTGTTACCCTACCTTTAAATATTTAAAGCAATGCTTTAGACAGATTTTAAAATTACCCCATGATGTACTCACACTCAGTAACTCGACATACACATGTTCAGACGTACACATTTTGAGTTATTTTAGTAAATGTCCTTGCTTTTCCGAGCTTAATATGGGAAAAAACATGGATCAGGGTACATTTTCCCAAAGAAGTGCAGCCTTTAAAGAAGTAATCCACACCGCTCCAAGGGGTTAATAAAGTTCTTCGGTGGGTCATCGATGCTATATAGTAAGAAAAGATGTTTTAAACTTTATAAACTATAATAACTAGTTTGCGGTAAACATTTGAATATGGATTACCTCTGTGAAGGATGAATGCACTTTATTGAGGTTTAAAGTCAGAAGTTGTTCCCTAATTGATGTTTTCTACCATTATAAAGCTTGGAAGCGCAAGTAAAAAAGAGGTTATTTTCACTTGGTATTAAGATGTGCTGTTGTCGATTGGATCACAAGTGGACGATGCTAAAGACATGTGTAAATGATGTTCAAAACATCTTGAGGTTGTCCACTTTTGACCACATTCAGAGGTAGTTGAAAACACTTTTAATCGGATTGCTTATGTAGTGTAAGCGTGCATGTGGTAGAATGTGTTCCAACACCCACAAGAGAATATCAAAGAAAGCTTTTACATATGTTACAAAACACTGTGCCGCATGTTTACTTACAAGCAGCGGACTCTGGCATAATAATAGCTGCGTCCATTTAAATCCCGTCATTACTCCTGCTCATGTTTAAATGACAGCAGAAGGAATCGCCCATAGTCTCCACAGACCACCCCCTAAAAGTATTCAGAACAGAAGAGATTGAAAGGGGACAAAACTGACGGATTTAAATACCAGGTGTAAACAGAATGTGTCCTTCTCATCCGCTTATGATCCGATCGACAAAAAAACACACACAACTTAAAGACACACTATGCAGTTATTTTACCTTAATGTAACAACTTCAAAGTTATTTCGGTGGTAAACAAAGTCATAGTAGGGCGAATCATCCTCCTGTTGAAGCTCGGGGAGGACGCCGCTACCAAAACCAGCAATGCAAGCTTGAGAGAACCGCCCCTGACAAATCTCGCGAGAATCACGACTTGCTTTACGGCAACGACGTCACACACGTTAGGCTTGTTCGACTTTGTGTGGCGCTGCAAGAATGACCGCTGGATGATGTCAAAGTACCGCGAGAATGATCCGAGACGGCACTTTGACGTCATCCGGCTGTCGGTTCTTGCAGCGCCGCATACAGTTGATCAAGCCTATGACAACAACTGCACGCGTGAATTTCAGACGTGAGGCTAAACAATTTAAAAGTTAAGAAAGCGCGTTCGGAAGAGAGTTGGAAAAGGAAAAGAGAATCTGACCGCGTTAGTAACCGGACAAGAGTCCCACTCGGTCAGGTTTTTACTCGTTGGCGTGAGCTAAAAGACAGCACTGGATGGGATGCTGATTTGGCGATCTTGTTGATGGACTAGTAAGTAAATCTCTTATTTGTAAACTTGTTTGTGGTCTATGTTGTATGTTGTTGCGCTTGCTTGTAGTATGTCATGCGATTATCATGACAACAGTTGTCAATATCTCACATAATTATCAGGACATAAATAAGCCTAGAGGTTGTAAATAGTGTAAACATGCACAATTTGCAAACTATTATGATAGGTTTGGTGTGGTGTGGTGTGTTTTGTCACACAGGGTCTTCAAGCGTGTAGTGTTGCAGCATAACTGCGTAGAGTGCTTAGTTACCTGGCTTCCAGGTGCTTTGTCTCTTTGCTTGTAGCTGCAACCGCCATCTATACTCATGAGAGCGAAGGGGAGGCAGTTACGTAAGCCCAACCCAATGTTGGTTAGAACGTCTCGCTGGCCAAGACTCTCATGCCACCTCCACGTGGTGCACCATGGTAAACTGGGTGCCTTGCGGCCCCAGGCTAAGTGCATGAGGGATCTCGGAGTAGTCTGGAACCCCAGAGGTGCTGAGTTATGGCCCACCAGTGTGTGGACATACCCTGGCTCTTCACCAATCCAGACCCCACCTATGGGTTAAATAGCAAAATGCTAGCTTGGCAGCAGGAGTTGGCAGTCATGGTGTGAGCGTAGCCGTAGGTTTTCAGCAATCGGTCCCCCATGGCAGATAACTGAGCGGAAGAACCATTCCAAGGTCAACGGTCAGGGACCAACACCCAGTTAGCGGGTACTGAGGGGCAACCCATCACTGCTCCAGCTGTCGCACATCTGTGCTCCGCTGGTGTTTGTAGTGCTGGGTCCAGAGGTGGATGTTTTGTTCTGGGCATGCATTCATCCACTAACCTTCTGCCCCGGCGTTTGACGTTTCAAGCAACTAACTACGATGGAATTGTCTGGAAAAAACCCTCAGCGACTGGCAACTCGGGAGCCCCCTGCAAACAGGGGTGCTGTCGTTGCTCGGCAGGGCTCGCGTTCTAGGCAGGCGCGTCCCGGTCGTCATCCTGTTACTGCCTCCCTACTGTATTTGGCATGTTGGAATGTCCGCTCTCTAGGGGTGTCTTCTCATCTTGACAGAGCCCAACCTCGAAAGTCTGCTATTATAGATAAAGAACTTCTACGACTCGGGGTGGACATCGCAGCATTAAGTGAGACATGGCTCACCGGAAGTGGCTCTGTTCGTGAGGCAAACTACACGTTTTACTGGAATGGCTATCCCGAAAACCAAAGACCAAAGCATGGAGTGGGTTTTGCCATCCGAAATAAGCTGCTTTGTTTCACTGAAACTCCCATCTCCATCTCTCCCAGGTTGTCATCACTGCGACTTTATACCACCTCCGGCCCAGTGACATTACTTTCTACCTACGCCCCGACCCAAACTTCGCCAGATGATCACAAAGATGCTTTCTATCTCTTACTGAGTGAAACTCTTTCCAACATTAGGCGCGACCACCACATAGTTATCCTTGGTGATTTCAATGCTCATGTGGGCAGCGACTCCAATGCATGGCCAGACGTGCTGGGTCCACATGGTGTGGGCTCAATGAACGACAATGGACAGCGCCTCCTTGAGTTTTGTGCTTCACACCAGCTGTGCATTCCATCATCTTTTTTTGAAGGCTCAACATGGTCCAAGATAACATGGCAACATCCACGCTCTAAACGCTGGCATCAACTTGACCATGTAATCATCCACAAAAGCCACCTTCAGGACCTTACTCATGTCAGGTCCATGCACTCAGCTGACTGTGACACAGATCACTCACTTGTGCGCTGCAAGATTAAACTCAAACCCAAAAGAATCCATCTGTCTCGTCCTAAACCGTCTCCGACGCTCAACACTCTTGCAACCAAGTCGAAGGAAAACTGCCAAAAGTTTCAGGCTTCGTTACAAGCCAATTTTGCTTTATCCGCCCTCAATCAGGATGCTACATTGGCTTGGCTGCGCTTTCGCAACATAGTTAGGGATTGCGCTCTTTCCAGCTTCGGCAGATGCACCCAAAAACATCCAGACTGGTTTAGGTGTCATGCAGATATTCTCCTTCCTTCTCTTGCGGAAAAGCGCGCGGCACGACTGGCGGTCAAACAAGACTCCTCCTCTCGTACCATCGCTCACTGGAAGCAGATCCGCTCAGAGGTGCAGCGTCTAACACGGAAGGCAAAACACCTCTACTGGGAAAACATCTGCAGGCGTGTAGAACATTGCTCTGCTACTGGTAATATTGGAGGAATGTACCAGGGGCTAAAGCAAGCTCTAGGTCCTCCTGTGAAGAAATCTTCCCCTCTACGATCTTCAACGGGTGAAATACTTACAAACCTCGACGACCAGTTAAATCGCTGGGTGGAACATTACAGCGCACTGTATGCTGAGCCTGTAATAGCGTGCGAAGCTGCTATAGTATCTGCTGTTCCCCTACTCCCAACCATGCCCGAGCTTGACAAAAACTTCACTCTTAATGAGGTCATAAACACCATCAGCCTCCTGAAGAATAACAAAGCCCCTGGTGTGGATGGGCTTCCACCGGAAATCTTTTCAAGCGGTGGCAACACACTTGCCGTGGAACTCCATCACCTCTTTTCAATCTGCTGGAATGAAGGGACCATCCCAGATGAATTACGTAACGCTAACATAGTTACTCTGTATAAGAACAAAGGGGATCGCTGTGACTGCAACAATTACCGCGGCATAGCTCTTCTCTCCCAGCCCGGCAAGGTCTTAGCCCGCCTTATCCTCCCACGCATACAGGTCATTGCAAACAGGATACTCCCGGAGAGTCAATGCGGGTTTCGTCCTGGTCGTTCAACCACAGACATGATTTTCTCAGTTCGACAAATCCAAGAGAAATGCATTGAGCAAGGCCGGCCCTTGTACGCAGTCTTTGTCGATCTGACAAAGGCCTTTGACTGCGTCAGCAGGTCTGGGCTCTTTACCATCCTTTGCCAACTGTGTTGTCCTCCTAAACTCTTGAAAATCATACAAGAATTTCATGTTAGCATGAAGGCAACAATACAGTCTGAAGGCTCTCGCTCCAAGGAATTTCCAGTTCTCTGTGGTGTAAAGCAAGGCTGCGTACTAGCTCCAACTCTCTTCGGCATATTCTTTTCCGCTGTCCTGCGCCGAGCTTTCCCTGTTCCATCTGGAGTGCTACTTCACACACGCAGCTCTGGCAATCTCTTCAACCTGGCAAGACTACGCGCCAAAACAAAGATCAACCGAGTCCATATCCGGGAACTCCTATATGCAGACGATGCCGTCTTCATTGCCAACTCTGAGACTGAGCTGCAGGTTTTGTGCTCCTCCTTTGCTGCAGCATGCGAGGAGTTTGGATTGAAGATCAGTCTGGGAAAAACAGTGGTCTTTGCTCAACCTGCTACGCTTTCACCCACAATCACCATCAATAATTGTGTACTGACAAAAGTCTCAAAGTTCACCTATCTGGGTTCCACAGTCGACACCTTCAACAGACTAGACTGTGAATTGGACATCCGTATTGGGAAAGCATCAACAACCTTCGGCAGGCTCAGTGAGAGAGTATGGAAGAACAACTCGCTGTCTCTCCGCCTAAAAATTCAAGTTTACGAGGCCTGTATACTCAGCACTCTCTTGTACGGCAGTGAAACGTGGGCCACCTACCGCAGACACGAACATCGTCTGAACACCTTCCACTTTCGTTGCCTGCGCTCAATTACCGGCATAACCTGGAAGGATCACGTTCCAAACTCGGCTATCCTTTCTACAACCAAGTGCACAGACCTCTACACTATGCTGCGCACACGCCGCTTACATTGGGCTGGCCACATCTACCGGATGGATGAAAACCGGTTACCAAAAGCAATCCTGTATGGCGAAATTGCTGATGCCCCACGCCCAGTCGGGCGCCCGAAGCTCCGTTTTAAGGATGTCCTGAAGCGTGACCTTCGGTCGTTCGGTCTATCAAGTGATAACTGGGAAAACCTTGCCGCTGACCGAGTATTGTGGCGCTCCTCTATAAGATCTGGTGCCTCAAGATCTCACCTGCAGTATTTAGACTTCCTCAACAGTAGAAGACTGAAGCGCCTCACCAATCGTCGTTCTCGACGCAAAGGGCCTGAATGAATGATAGATAGCAATAATCATGTATAGTGACATTATAGCAAACAATGTTATGAAATAATGCAACGTACACAATTAACTTTGTCATGGCATTTTGTAATGTTTACTTGTGATTTAGCTGCAATCATGTAAAAACGTTACAAGCTAGCAAACGCGGTACTTTATTATTATATGCACTCTACAATTGGAATAAACTTCTTATTATCCTATTACCATCATCTGTAGTTTAGTAGACTATGCAGTAGCCTAATATTTGTATGAAATTGTGAAACATTACCTGGTCATTACCTTTGGAGTACTAGAGTGGAAAATTACGACAGTTGCAAGTATTCTCCAGCGACTCTAGGGGTCGCTGTTTGACAAAAACGCCGAAATGCATAGAGCGGCTTTAATACCAAGTTTAAACAGCCCCAAAAACACAATCACTTCACCAAAGTGTGTATAAAAGAAATGTGCATGCAGTGAGCAAAGACGTTTCTCATGATGATGACGACTCACCTTTATGGATTCAGTCTTGCATAAGCCATGTGTATGGAAGAAAAATAATGACAAAAGTTTTTGAATTAAAATAGCCTGTCGAATTGTACTACCTGAAAAAAAATGCTTTGTATTAACCGTACTTGAATTTTAAAGCATTGTATTTTTGTGTTTTTGAATTAAAACAGCCTGTTGAATTGTATTTCCTGAAAAAAATGCATTGTATTAACCGTGCTTGAATTTTAATGCATTGTATTTTTAGGTTTTGCATTTTTAAGGGCTGATTCAACATGCGTGTATATTTTCTGTATTAAAAATTCAATAGTCCACATTCACCTTTTAGATTTCACTTTAAAATATTCGGTCTGTTTAAAAATACAACGTAAAATATTCAGCAGGCAATTTTCAGTCCATTTAAATTCGCGTCCAAAAATTCAAGTCCAAAAATTCAGTCGTACAGATTTCAACATTTAACATCCGGGAACTGCAGGAAAAGCAGTAGAGTATCGAGTATAATCTCATCTGCTGTTAATCGATCTGAACAGCAGGTGGTGCACGTGTTCGCAAAGACTTTATAAATGTAAAATGATTTATCCACTGCAGAAGTGATGAATGTTGGCTTTTATGTTCAGTTTTAGTAAAACAACTGTTATTGTAACACTCATACAGAGAGTGTATTGTTTGGTTATGTTATTGACAGGATACTAAACGGTTTTTAAATGCCATATAAATTAAATAGGGCTTTCTGCCTGCTATTGGCTTCGTTTCTCAAAAGCTAAGTTGATATTGGTGGCAATCTACCATCTCCTTATGCCTACGAGAAACGAACACGGTTTTATAATTCGTCACCTTAGTATATAAACCATACTCAGATTATTAATTAATTTACAAATCGTGCGCGCGAGGTCCCCAACCACGAGGTCGTGGACAATTTGCCACCGGTCGCAAGAACATCCTGAAAAAATGTGTATAATAGCTACGTTATAGTTTAATCAGGTGTTTTGTCCTTTACGAGCCGACTTCAAATAACATATCAATCCACTTCTATACAGGGCCGCTCTCTCGCTCTCTCTCTCTCTACCAGCGCTTCGGCGATCACAATGCTGTCATTAGAGTTCAAGCGCACAGTACTTCTAAAACACAATCAAAGAATTGCAAAGGTATGACTTTATAAAAAGACGTTCATTTGATATCGCAAATGAAACTAATTGCAGGCTTCTGAAAAACTTAAAAATTACCCTTAAACTCTTAATTAATTATACTTAAACTCTTTTACTGCAGTAATAATATTTTAACGGATACACTTTTAATGTAGGTTTGAAAGGAAACTAAACAGTCATGTGTCAATCATCAAAAAGCATAAACGCGAGTCCCGTGACTCCGCGCCCAACCGCAATTCTTCTGGCATCTCTCCTCTCCTCCACTGCACATTATTTTCTATAGATGTGTAAAACCATAATCCGCCAAAATATGGTTTTACACATCTATAGAAAATATACTATAAATAAAGCAATTATTAATGTTCCTAATGCATTGTTGTTTGTTCTTTACTTTGTTACACATTTCGCAAAGGCAAAATTTAATAAAACATTATAGAGTTAAATGACGTTACTGTGTCAACTTGAGAGGAGACATATTCTTTGATTTTGTCTTTGGCTGAATGCAATTTTACGTAGTTATTTAATAATAACATATTAACCAAATAAGTCTTTAAAAATTGCATGCAATGTTTAAATGCACGATGGAAAGTTGCATCGGATTTAAATTATTATATTATTAAAATATAATAAATACATATAAAAATAAATATTACGTAAACATTACACACAATGTAAATCACTTTCCAGTTAGGAAAGTACAAGCTTGGTATAAACTTCATTAATTCCTGAAAGCATGAATAAAAGCATGGAAGCGATTTCTAAAATGAGGGTGGGACTACGGTTCAGTGCAGGGGTCCCCAACCTTGATATGTTATTTGAAGTTGGCTCGTAAAGGACAAAACACCTGATTAAACTATAACGTAGCTATTATACACATTTTTTCAGGATGTTCTTGCGACCGGTGGCAACTTGTCCACGACCCCGTGGTTGGGGACCTCGCGCGCACGATTTGTAAATTAATAATAATCTGAGTATGGTTTATATACTAAGGTGACGAATTATAAAACCGTGTTCGTTTCTCGTAGGCATAAGGAGATGGTAGATTGCCACCAATATCAACTTAGCTTTTGAGAAACGAAGCCAATAGCAGGCAGAAAGCCCTATTTAATTTATATGGCATTTAAAAACCGTTTAGTATCCTGTCAATAACATAACCAAACAATACACTCTCTGTATGAGTGTTACAATAACAGTTGTTTTACTAAAACTGAACATAAAAGCCAACATTCATCACTTCTGCAGTGGATAAATCATTTTACATTTATAAAGTCTTGGCGAACACGTGCACCACCTGCTGTTCAGATCGATTAACAGCAGATGAGATTATACTCGATACTCTACTGCTTTTCCTGCAGTTCCCGGATGTTAAATGTTGAAATCTGTACGACTGAATTTTTGGACTTGAATTTTTGGACGCGAATTTAAATGGACTGAAAATTGCCTGCTGAATATTTTACGTTGTATTTTTAAACAGACCGAATATTTTAAAGTGAAATCTAAAAGGTGAATGTGGACTATTGAATTTTTAATACAGAAAATATACACGCATGTTGAATCAGCCCTTAAAAATGCAAAACCTAAAAATACAATGCATTAAAATTCAAGCACGGTTAATACAATGCATTTTTTTTTTCAGGAAGTACAATTCAACAGGCTGTTTTAATTCAAAAACACAAAAATACAATGCTTTAAAATTCAAGTACGGTTAATACAAAGCATTTTTTTTCAGGTAGTACAATTCAACAGGCTATTTTAATTCAAAAACTTTTGTCATTATTTTTCTTCCATACATGTGACACGGAACAGGAATTTGCAGAAATACTGATAGGAAAGGAAAGAAACTGAAGTTATTTTCAAGTTGGACTACTGTTCCCATATTTATCAAGCTTCTGAAAGTGCCATTTTTGTCTTAAGTACTAAGAATTCATGAAATATACTCCTACTTTCAATCTTAAGTATAAAAGCAAGTTGTCAAATTTCTTAAAGCTAAGAATCACTCTTAGGGGCCAATCACACCAAACGCATTTATGGCAGTTGCAGGCGCCTTTTTTAATTATATTCTATGGGAAGGGAGTATTTGCGCACTGTTTTTGTCACCAGCCGCAGCACACGCTTTTGAAGGAGCGCTGAGAGCGGAAAAGCAGCCGACAACATTTGCATCTTTCTATTGTCCAATCGAATGGGGGGAGAGGCGGGCCTTACGGTGTGGTGAGGGAAGTTTACAGTTGCTTTGAAGAACCGGACTCCACTCGCTCACTCTCCTATGTGTTTGTGCACCTCTCACCCTCAAACAAGGTCAGAGCAAGCGTCCTCTTTATAAAGTTTCTGCTAATATGACAGTTTATAGCAAAATAATATCACGCTTCAATATTTGATTGACAAGACAGCTGACTCGTTGGTTGCTAGCAATATGAAAAGTCGCGTCACACTGCTCTTTTTTTAAAAAGCGTTTGGTGTGATTATTTGAGAAAAATAAAACTGAATTCGGGACAAAAATTTAATGGATTTCATAGGGTCCTGCTAGATGCCGCTCCTCCACGGCTTTAAAGAATGATTCTACAGCCCTAGAAATTAGTGCTGCAACGACGCGTCAACGTCATCGATTACGTCGACTATGAAAATACGTCGACATGCGTAAAATGTGTCGACGCGTCGCTGTTTACATTCATTTCGCGTAATGGCGGCTTCTGCTCCTGGCAGTGTTATTCATACATTGATTTGTTTGTGTGCGCCACAAAATCAACAATGGCCGCAACATTTAACGTTACATTTTTATTTTAATTTAAAACGGCTTCATTTATTGTTGTGCGCGCTCGGTGGTGCCTCTCTTGTGCACGCGCGCTCTCTCTCTTTCTCTGCGTGAAGCCCCTAGACAGCGCCTCTCATACATGACACGAGCTCTCTCTCCTATGCCCGCGCATGCCTTCTGTAGTAACTCTGTGTAATGGCAATTGTTTAATTTGCGCCGAATTGTGAGTTGTCATGCCACCGTGTTGAAGGTTGCTGCTGCCAGCACTTATTCAGCCCCACTCGCGTAATTTGCCGGCTTTAAAAATGTTAGCGCAAGACGCACGGGTTGCTTTTCAAAGCGCACGCCTGCGAACACGAGTTTAGATTCAGATGCGTCTGTATTTGAGGGCGTTTGCCACGCGTCTACTAGAGCTGCAACTAACGACTATTTCTTCTGTCGACTAATCTACCGATTATTTTTCCGATTAGTCGACTAGTCTAACGACTATTTTTTATTATTAATACAGTGTTCTTTTTTTGATTAGCTATTTAATCTGTTGGATAATCTGTTTTCTACTCTCTGTCTGATCTGACAGTAATTGTTTGTTTTATTGTATTTTAACACAACTGAATGCTATTTTCACATATTATCTGTTCTGTTGTCAGATATATATGGGGGACAGTAGTCCTAGACTAAAATAAATATAAGAGCTGTCCAAACTGAAAACATCTTGCACTGACATATCTTAAAATACATCAGTGCCCAGTTTGGCCTCAAAATGCACACAAGTAATGTTTTTAGTAAGGCATGTTTGTTTAAACTAATTATATTTCCTAATTAAACTAAGGTCTAGTCCTGGCTTAAGCTAATGGAAACCACCCAGGGCCGGAGTGGGACTCATTTTCAGCCCTGGAGTTTCATGACTTAGACCGGCCCACTTTAGTTCATGAATGACTATATTAAAATAATACAGTTAAATCCTCAGTAGCCTATACATAAGTGTGCAATAGTGAACTGTTTTCTGCATCCTTGGAATTCATTGAATTTTTTTAAATAGATAATTTCCATATCAATGCAAATACAGTTCAATTTTTTCAATTCAATTCAATTTTATTTATATAGCGCTTTTCACAAAAGTCAATTGTTTCAAAGCAGCTTTACATAAATAGAAGCAGTGAAAAGCACAGAAAACGACAGATAGCACAACAGAATACATGATAGCATGAGCAGTTAAATTGCTGCGGCTATGACTCAATATTATAATTGCACGTATTACTAAAGCAACGTATAGAAGAGGAAGCTAGGTAAAGCCCAAAAAGGCTGCCTCCCCGGGGTGAAAAACCCCCTAGGAGAAAAAAAAAACCCCGGGCTTTTATCCGAGGAAAAATAAGTCCTAGGAGGGAAAAACCCTTGGGAGAACGGAAATGGAGATTTAGCGGAGATTAAGCGGTTCTGCCGGTGATCGTTGGTCAGGTATCAGCTGGGCATAACGTTGAAGGAAAGCGAGTAGATCAGAGGTGTGCCGACTTTCACATCTACCGGGACTGGGTCTGTTTGTCTCGTCCTCGGGTCGGGGACGAGACAGGGAGAGAAAAACAAAATCGTATTAGCGTAGCGGCCGTTCATATGTATTGAAGTGTCACACAGTGATGTGGTTTAACTCAGCTTAGTTCCAGACAGACTAAATATTGCGGCATAATTATGTTATCCACAGTTGAGGATTTAGCAAATTGGGGGCCCAATGCGAGGGTATATATGGTAAATAAGGGTCACCTTCCGATCTTTAAGAGAAAATGAAACCTGACAACCCGTTTGACTAAGGCCTAAAGCCCCACTGTCGTCGTTAATGCAGGTTCAGTGGCAAACGGGTCTATATTGTATACCATTTACAGGACCAGGAGAAAACGCCAAAAAAACATCGCAACCCGACCATACGTGTTAACCCGTTTGACTAAGGCCGGAAGCCCCACTGTCGTCGTTAATACAGGTTCAGTGGCAAACGGGTCTGTATGGCATACTATTCATAAGACTGACGATAGCGCCAAAATCGCAACCCGACCATACGTGCCAACCCGTTTGACTAAGGCTGGAGGCCCCACTGTCGTCGTTAATGCAGGTTCAGTGGCAAACGGGTCTGTATGGCATACTATTCACAAGACACACGAAAGCGCGAAAAACGCAACCCGACCATACATACCAACCCGTTTGACTAAGGCTGGAGGCCCCACTGTCGTCGTAAATGCAGGTTCAGTGGCAAACGGGTCTGTATGGCATACTATTCATAAGACTTAAGATAGCGCCAAAATCGCAACCCGACCATACGTGCCAACCCATTTGACTAAGGCTGGAGGCCCCACTGTCGTCGTTAATGCAGGTTCAGTGGCAAACGGGTATGTATGGCATACTATTTACAAGACACACGAAAGCGCGAAAAACGCAACCCGACCATACATACCAACCCGTTTGACTAAGGCTGGAGGCCCCACTGTCGTCGTTAATGCAGGTTCAGTGGCAAACGGGTCTGTATGGCATACTATTCACAAGACACACGAAAGCACCAAAATCGCAACCCGACCATACATGCCAAACCGTTTGACTAAGGCCGGAAGCCCCACTGTCGTCGTTAATGCAGGTTCAGTGGCAAACGGTGGCAAACTATTTAATGCAATTCATTTTAAGTGTTCATGTAGAAAAGGTTTTTATTTATTTATTTGGTTGGTCTGTGTTATGACCGTGAGTGCTTTGTTCCGTGAAAATACCTATTGCGAGTTAAGAACCTTTACTAGACAAATTATGCGAATGCTTTGTTGAAGAGAAAAGTTTTAAGTCTAGATTTAAAATGATCGACTGTGTCTGATTCTCGGACATCGGTTGGTAAATCATTCCAGAGCTTAGGGGCTAAGTAGGAAAAGGATCTTCCACTTTTAGACACTTTTGATAGTCTAGGGATAATCAATAGGCCAGAATTTTGCGACCGTAGTGTGCGTGATGGATTGTATTCTGATAGTAATTCTCTAAGATATGAGGGTGCTAAGCCTTTTAAAGCTTTGTAGGTGATTAATGATATTTTAAATTGGATGCGATATTTAACTGGTAGCCAGTGTAAAGATGCCAGAATTGGGCTTATGTGGTCATACTTCTTAGATCGAGTAAGTACCCTTGCAGAAGCGTTTTGAACTAGCTGAAGCTTGTTGACCTGATTTGAATGGCATCCCCCGAGTAGCGAGTTACAATAGTCTATTCTAGAGGTCATAAAAGCATGAATAAGCTTCTCTGCGTCAGATGTAGACAGTATATGGCGTATTTTTGAGATATTTCTAAGATGGAAGAATGCTGTGCGGCAGACGTTGGCGATATGACTATCAAAGGATAAGTTGCTGTCGAACATCACACCTAAGTTCCTAACCGTGGAAGATGGCACCACAGTACAGCCATCTATGTGCAATTTGTAATCTGACATATTATGTTTGTAGCGATTTGGTTCAATAATAAGTACCTCTGTCTTGTTGGAGTTGAGCTTAAGAAAGTTATGTGCCATCCAGTCACTAACATCGCTAATGCAGTCTTTTAGCCTAGAAAACGTGTGTGTTTCGCTGGGATGCGAGGAGATGTAAAGCTGGGTATCATCCGCATAGCAGTGAAAACTTATGTTGTGTTTCCTGATAATGTCTCCTAGGGGTAACATGTATAACGAGAACAGGATAGGACCTAAAACTGATCCCTGCGGTACACCGTATTTAACCAGGGAGTGATATGACTCTTCCTCATTTACATAAACAAAGTGATAGCGATTGGTTAGATATGACCTAAACCAGGCTAGCGCCTGACCACTGATACCAACATAGTTTTCTAGTCTATTGAGTAGGATTCTGTGGTCTATTGTGTCAAATGCTGCACTAAGGTCTAGTAATATAAGAATTGAGATTTCACCACGATCGGATGTTAATAGGAGGTCATTTGTAACTCTAAGCAACGCTGTCTCTGTGCTATGGTGGGGCCTGAATCCTGATTGGAACTTTTCATATGTACTATTATTTGTCAAGAATGTGCGTAACTGGCTTGCCACTACCTTTTCTAATATTTTCGAAAGAAAAGGGAGATTTGAGATTGGTCTAAAGTTATTAAGTTCTCCTTGGTCAAGCTGTGGTTTTTTAATCAGCGGTTTAATAACTGCTAGTTTGAAAGCTGTTGGAACGTATCCTATTTCTAGCGATGAGTTAAAGATATTTAGAACCGAGGTTGACACTACAGGGAATACTTCTTTAAGTAGTTTTGTGGGAACGGGGTCTAATATACAGGACGATGATTTGGATGATGTGACTAGTTTAGAGAGCTCATCTATTGTAGTAGGTTTAAATGAATCAAGATGTTCGTATGGTAGTCTAGTGTTAAGTGAACTAATGGGTAGAGTGGTGGCTGCCTGGGTAGCTACGATGTTTTCCCTAATAGCCGAAATTTTGTTAGAAAAGAAGTTCATGAAGTCGTTACTATTGTGTTGAAGTTTACTATTGGTTTCTGTTTGTTCTTTGTTTCTAGTCAGTTTCGCAACTGTGCTAAAGAGGAAACGAGGGTTATTATGATTCTCATTTATAAGCTTGCTAAGATATGTAGATCTGGCGGTTTTAATAGCCTGTCTGTAGTGTTTAACACTCTGTTTCCATGCTGCGCGCCATACTTCTAACTTTGTGCTTCTATAATTTCTTTCCATTTTTCTAGCTGCCTTTTTAAGGGCTGCTGTGTGATGGTCATACCATGGAGCTGGCGGTTTTTCTTTGAATCTCTTTTTTTCGAATGGGAGCAACGGCATCCAATGTGTTAGAACAGACATTGTTTAGGTTTTCTATTTCAATATCTAGATCGTCACAGTTATCTGCTACATGTTTCATTTGGGACAGGTCTGGAAGAGTGCTAATAAAGCTATCTTTAGTGGTGGAAATTATTGTTCTGGCTAGTCGGTAGCATGTTGTAGATTGAGTGATCCTATCTAGAAGTGCAGTGTATGACACAAGGTAATGGTCAGAAACTGCATCACTCTGAGGTGATATTTCGACGTCATTAATATTGAGTCCGAGTGACAGAATTAAGTCTAATGTGTGATTACGAGTATGCGTTGGCCCTGTCACGTTTTGTCTAATATTGAGAGAATTTAGAATATCTATAAACGCACGTCCTAATGCGTCTTTTGGGTTGTCCACATGGACATTAAAATCACCAACAATAAGAGCTTTATCTACAGTGACTACAAGCTCAGATAGGAAATCTGCTATTTCACTAAGGAAATCTGCATGGTGGCCCGGTGGTCTATAGATTGTCGCTAAAGCAAAAGAAAGCTGTTTGTGGTTACGATCAGTTATTTCCATATTTAACAACATTACTTCAAATGATTTAAATTTTAGCTCAGATTTTTGGTTTACTTTAAACATTGTGTTGTATATTGTAGCTACACCACCCCCTCTCCCCTTTAATCGAGGTTCGTGTTTATAATAATAGTCTTGTGGGGTGGATTCATTTAAACTAATGTAGTCGTCTGCTTTAAGCCAGGTTTCTGTTAAACAGAGTACATCTAAGTTTTGGTCTGTAATTATTTCATTGACAATAGGTTCTTTATTGGTAAGCGATCTAATGTTAAGAAGGCCGAATTTTAAGATTCGAGATTCATCTGTTAATGTATTGTTTTCTAATTTTATTTGAATCAGATTTGTACCAGATGTAACAAGCGGTGCCCTGTATTTATTTGTTCGGGGAACAGATACAGTTGAAATGTGCTGATATTTCGGTAAGATTGACTCAAAGTGCTGGGATATAAGTGGTCTTGACATATCACGGCAGCTAACAGATGGACGGTTAAGCCGATCCGTCTGTTTCCTGACCTGGGCCCTGGATAGTCATACTATATCAGAATTAAGACTATTGATCAGATTTTTAGTGAGTATAGCACTTCCTTCCGATGACGGATGAAGGCCATCTCGGGTTAGGAGAAATGGTCTTCCCCAGAAATGCTTCCAATTGTCTATAAACCCTACGTTATGCTGAGGGCACCACTTTGACATCCATCCATTGAGAGACACTAATCTACTATGTGTTTCATCTCCCCGGTAGGCGGGGAGGGGACCAGAGCATATTACATTGTCTGACATTGTTTTTGCAATTTCACACATCTCCTTAATATTATCTTTGGTGATTTCCGACTGGCGGAGCCTAGTGTCATTCGTGCCGGCGTGAATAACAATCTTAGAAAACTTCCGCTTAGCATTAGCCAGCACTTTAAGTTTGGATCTAATGTCAGACGTTCTGGCTCCCGGTATACAGTCGACTATGGTGTTTGGAGCCTCAATGTTAGTGTTCCTGAGTATAGAATCTCCAATGACCAGGGCACTTTTAAAAGGTGTTTCAGCTGGTATACTCCTTAGGGGATCGAATCTGTTAGAAATTGTCGTTACGTTATGGGTCTTAGAAGGACGCCTTATATGACTATGCCGCCTAACAGTCACCCAGTTTGACCGCCGACTTGACTCTGATGACGGAACCGAGCCATGTGTATTTTGATAAACACTATGCGCGCTCGATACAGTATTTGTAATATTTATATTAGCATCTGATGTCGGAACCGAGCCATTAGTCTTTTCGCTCGATAGATTATTTGCGACAGTAACATTAGCGGTTTTGCTATCCTCAACTAGCGTTCGGATGCGCGATTCTAGTTCAGCAACCTTCTCAGTTAACCTTAATACTTCAATACACTTAGTGCATGTAAACCCCTCTATGCTAACAGCAGAAGCTAAACTATACATGTGGCAAGTAGTACATGTTACAATAACAAGCGGAGTCTTACCGCTTTCATGCTGGGCGATGGCGTCTTCGTTTACCCGAACGCGGTCCCCGGAGCTGCATCGCGTGGGGTGTTCGGTTGTGACACGCCTCGGTCGCCTGCGAACGTCTGGGGCCAGGGTGATGTTTGGCTTGCCAAATCTGCGAAGGCCGGGCAGCGGTTCCTCCACAGCTTCCCGATCGCTTTCATGTCGTTCACGGTCCGTGAAGCTGCATCGCGTGGAATGCATGTTTGTTGCTCGCTTGTGGACGTCGGAAGGCAGGGTGAAGTGGGCGCTGTACCTCGCCTTGGATCTGCTAAAACCGGGAAACAACTCCTCCACAGCTTCCCGCTCAGGTGAGGATAGGTCAGAAAAGCATATATCAGATGAATCCGCCATTAGATCGGAAAATGCTAGCTTCAGCCTCCACCGTGTGGATGCTAGCGGGCTATATGCTAACAACACTGGGTGTTTATTAGTGATAAATAGTTTCACGTGGTAGTACTGCTCAATAATCGTCACGGTAAAGTATTCCTATGTAAAACTAATAAGTTATATTATATAAATAGGAATAAGATGGTAAAAAAAAGCTTTTAGATGATGAACTCGACGGAGCTACGATGCACGATCTGTTCAGCGTGACGTCACAAACCGGAAACTGTGTCTTGTGATCTATAGAGAGTGATTCAGTAAACAATTATGATTTTTGCTCTAATCTTGCAGCCCTAAGATAAGGTATTTTTATATTATTCAATTAAACATATTCAAAAGCTACTAAAAGGGAACAAATGTGTTTGTGTTTTCCCCTATATTTCTATTTTAAAAAAATGGTGGGTCTTGAGATTACCTGTTGGGTTGAAAAAGTTTAGAAACTCCTGCTATAAAATACACAAGCAAGATTTATCTAGTATGCAGAGGAACAGGAGGAAAAATAAAAAATCCTTATCTTAATTTTTAGTACTTGGATCATGTACAGTGCCAAATACCTTGTGTCATAAAAGAACAAATATTGAATGGACTTGTTTTACTTAAGAAAACATTATATTCATATGAAACGTTTTAAATAAACTGATGAGTTTTGCATCAAATAAGTTTTTGTTATCAAAAGACGATGAATAATATAACTATTCATAGATCATTCATTATTTGTCTCATTTTCATTTAAGTGGCCGTTCGTATCAGGTCGCGCATGTAGAACTTAAAAAAGTTAGCGAGATGTTGGTTTTGCCGGTTGTTGATGAGTAACAGCTGTAAATGATCACAACACGCAGCCACGTCACAGGAGAACAAGTGAACAGTGTCCCAATGTGAAGTGAGCAAGAGTCCTTACCAGTGCCCAAACCTGCATACACATTCTCAACATCGGGGGGTTGGAAACTAATTGAGACACTCGTCGAGCAGCACCCACAAGCGGCTACAGTGGTTGGGTGCGCTGCTCTAATTTGCCCGTGTAGAATGTTGCGTCGCATTAGTTCCGCTTTTGGCGCTCGCGTGTAAAATCAAAATAAATTTATACTTTTTTATTTGGTCAGCACGGGGTGGCCACAGGGGTGGCCAGGGACATGTCTACAGAGGCACGGGCCACCCTTGGCCTCCGTGTAGAACCGCCACTGGTGACACAAGAAGCCGAAGTGGGGGTTGCGGAGGTCGACTCGGTACCGGTTTTGACACGCTTTGTTAAAGGCTTACAGAAATTGTCATGAGTTAACGTAATCAACCGTGTGATGGGGATTTTGTAACACCGATTTGATTAATTTTATTAATATTCCATATGAAACATCTTAGAACGATTATTCGAGTCAATTTGTGTAAATGGCGATCTGAGGTAACAGTCGTCATTCCTCCAAATTACACCCGTCGTCTTAGTCTGTATAAATTAACACGTTGCTGTCTCGCAAAATGTTATAATCTTGTTTATATTCATGAAATGTTCACAAAAACATATAAACTTACCTTGAAACAACTGCTTCCAGTGACTCTGTCCTTTCACGACGACCGTTGCTGAGCACATTCAAACATCAAGGGCGCGAACTTAGCACATGAGCCTCTTCAAACAACCCAACATAATAACCCAGCAGTTTTAACCCAACACCTAGAAAACTGAATCTACCCAAAAAGTGTTTAAAATGTAAAAAAAATAACCCAGCAAAACAACCCAACAGACTCAACTCAGCATTTTGGGTTAAAAAATAACCCAGCCATTTTTAGAGTGTATGTGATCAATGCACTGTGTTGATCATAAAGGACATCATACCTACCTATTATGAGAAGTGCGTCTGCCGTAACTCCACTGAAATCTCCTTGCTAAGCAAGCGTTCACAATATAACATCCATCTGCAGTTTTTACACATTTTTAAATGTATTACATATGAGTAATATTGATATTCTGTCGGATTTTGTATAAAATAATCATCAATCCTATTGTTTTTCAATAATTGCGCATGCATCGCAATTCTACTATGGAAAAGGCATACACGATCAGGGCAGTTAGAGTCTGGTGTGTAAAACAAACCCACACGTTTTATGATTAAAAGTGGAATTTTTATTTTGTAATGAAAATTCTCTGTCTGTTACCCCCGACCCCCCTTAATACTAAAGATTATTGTGGGAGTATTTTTGTATTTTCAAAATACTAATTGCTTGTATTTTATTTAAATACATTTTTCACATCAGTATTTTGTATTTTATTTTGTTAAATTTCATGAGACAGTATTTGTAGTTTGTAACAAAATAGTTTTTGATGTATTTCTGCTCACCTCTGCAATATGAATTACAGAAATAACGAGATTAAAGCTCATCAAAGCTGACTGGAAAGGCTCAGGCGTTCAGGGTAGACTTACGGCAAGAAGCCATTTTACGGAATTTTATTTAGCTCTATCATTTGTTCTCTGATCAGTTTTGTGTTTCAGGCAACATGGGTGAAAGCACAGCACAAGAGCAATTACTGTGCAAGGAACCAATGTATAACCAATTTATTGTATGTACAATACTTCACATTCCAGTCTGACATCTAGACAAGGACATGCAAATCTACGTTCTTTGACCTTCCGAACATATTATCATCTTCACTGTAATTATACAGCAGCTATTTCAATTTAGTAAAATTTTATAAAGAAATGCAAACGCATAAAGAGAACTGTGCAACTTTCAATTGTTTGGAAAGAAGGTATAATAACCCCTATGATATTAAACTGTCATCTTAAACAGTTTATACGTTTAGCTTTAACATCAGAATAATTCCAACTTGTACAGTCTGAGGAAATTTTCTATTGGCCTGTGCAACGTTCAAAAACCCAGAGCACGAGTCAAGTTAGTCAAGTATTTGCACTATTCACCAACATGTTACTATTTCAAATTTAAGTCATTCTTCCAGTGAATGGCGCAATTTTGAATCTCAAAGCAACATAAAAGAACGGGATCGGGGTTATCTTTAAGCAAAGCAACACTTCACCCAAAAACTGTCCGTCTGTCGTAGCATTCATCCTTAGAGTCTATTATTTTTTATAAAACTAGTATTCTGTGAGGTACCGCTCTCTATGACTGTACTGTATGTTTGACCCCCGTGTAAGGACTCGCAGCAGTTCTGTGTGTTGGAGATGAGTATGAACATGGCAAAACAGCAAGGCTAACACTCTCTCTGTAAGGTGACTGCAGACAGCAGATCTCCCCCACAGACCAGTAATCAAAACGTTTGTATCTTTCTTATGAAGAGTAAACAGCACACACAACTCTGGCACACAAGCGTAGCATACGAAAACATTTTGTTTTGAACAGCAGACTAACGGTTTGCTAATTCAACAACTGCACTATTCACTATTGCAAGTATTGTTTTCACCTAAACATTGTTTTATCAACATTCAGCTGGAACAGAACCTGAAATCGTTTGGGTTTTATCACAGAACAGCTCACATTATACTGCATAGCCAAATTTTTTTTATTCAGAAAAGAAGTACAATAGATAAAAGCATATATAATTGCGTAGCCACAAAATGTCTTTGAGAACAGCTATAAGTTGTCTCATCGCTATGAGGTCACAATGGAAGATCCCGCCACGATGCAGTTGGTGGGCTGGCTATTGACATGTTTCCTTCAAAAACAGAAGAGCAGGGCAAAGTGCTTAGGCTTTGGATGTATGAAAAGCACATTATAAATACAATTTATTATTATTATTATTAAAGCAAACATCGGCCTGCTAGGCATGCAATTGCACTGATACTCAGATGGGCTGATTTCTCCATATCAGATTTCCCCAACATATTTCTGTTGCTGCCTAGACTAAGCAGGAGTCCACGTTGGAAACAGATAACAAGTGTCTTTCACACAGCACCGACACGTACCAGGGTGCTTATCTCTGCACTTCCTCACATACCAGTGCAACCAGGACAATGAGAAGATTGCTACATTTGGTGATTTGTTTTTGCTTCTTGAAGCAGATAAAAATGTGCATAACTCCGGGTAGAAACCATGTTTAACTGTCAATTTACATTCTTACTGTGGAGTAAATAATGTAAACATACACTGTAAAAAACTATGCAGCACGAAGATAAAACAACAATTTTTAGTTTTGGGTTGTGATAAGTTGACAATTTGTTAAGTTAAAATAACATAAACATATATGTTGATTTGACAAAAATGCTGCATATCTTTTAAAGTGATATGTAAAATAAATAATGTAAACGTAAATGCACTGTTAATAAAAACTTTAATAGTTTTATATTTATTAATATAATATTATTTTTAATAGTAGCATTTTTTTTCTTTATTTTGACACAATACAGTATATCACAGCAATCTTTAAAAATAGACATTCCTTCAAGGATTTTTATTTTATTTTTAATAAATAAAAAAGAGAAATACCTTCAAATGAACAAAAGACAAAGTTCTTCCTCACATTAAATCCACAAAGCAGAGAGCATGGATAGGGATAATAGTACTAGTGAGTACTAGTAAAGATTTACATTTATTACCAACAGGCTCATGTACACCTATGCCTTGATCTCTAGAGACATCTGCTTTGCCCCTTAAGAACCAACATCCTGTCATCCACAGGAACTGAACCGCCCATTCATTGCCTCATCCATAATGGCAGTAATTAAAATATAAGGTAAACTTTCGTGAGAAGCCTTTCATCCTAATGAAAGGCATTGTATTGCAAATTGGGACTAATGTATTCATCCCAAGGTAAACATCCCTGCCATGTCCCTTCTGCAGAACAGAGGAGAACAAAATAAAAGTGATAATTTCTCCCCCTCTGAGAATTCGCCTCTTTAATTCTGACAGTAAACTAGTGGCTGTTATGGGGTGTTAAGAAGGATTTAAAACTTGTCAGACAAGACATGTTTGAAATTGCTTTAAATAAAAGTACTGTGTTGCTGTCAACCAGAGGCTTATAGAAACATATTCTCACAATTGAGGCACTCATCTAGGCTCAAAGAACTGTGCCCTGATCTGGTTCTAGTCTTTCCTGCATGTGCACTGCTTCCTAACTCTGTGATTCAGCCCCTCCTGGTGGTGACATCTGTTTTGACAGATGTGTTGACGACTATCCACTCACATGGCCACCCATGCAGTCCAAAACTCTGAATCTAGCCAATCAAGAAGTCCTTGTTTGAGTCTATAAACAAATCTCTTCAATTAAGTAAAATTTGTAAAAAATACTTTTTATTTCATTATTTTACTGTACAACATACTGTTCCAATGCCTGCCGAATGGAGACAGATTTTGATTTCAGAATCATTATTCATATATCTGTGTGCCAAAACTCCTAAAGCTGGCAGATCACGGCTCTGTAAATGTCACGATGATTGGCATAATTTTCAACAAGTGCAAGCATCAATATAATTTATACCAAAAACAGTGTACAATAACATTGAACCGCAAACTTGGCTTTACTACAATGATGTAATCTTTTTTATAAACAAACATTTTATTATATTTGCATTCAAATCAAATGTATCTTTATTATATTAAACCAATGTGTTTTGCCTAAGTCAAACATAATACACTAAATATAGTCATTGACCAAATCCAAAACTTTCACATTGATTAAACATATTTTCTTGAATATGTCATTACTTAAGAAAAAAAAATACATTTTCAAAACCAGATTGTTCATTTGAGAATAAGTACAATCAAAAAAGTTTTAACCAAGACATTTTAAAATGCATTTCTTTACAAAACTGTAAATATATTCAGTATATTTTATAATATTTAAAATCCGTCCAATATCTGTTCACAGATTGTTAAATTGCCATAATAGATGTGTTTTAACAACAGTATACTAATATATAAAAAATAAGGCTAGCATAAAGGGGCACAAGAACAATAACAAACGCTTGATACGGATGTGAAGGGTTTAGCCAACTCAGTCTGAAATACAACCATGTTGGTCCCAATTTTTAACCTGTTGAAAACAGAAGAATGGATGAGAAAAACAATGCACCATAATGCCTGCAGTAACTTTCAGTGCAACTTACAGTATATGCTTCTAAAGCAATGTGATGCTTGCATCAGGTTTTTATGGAACTATAAATAATAATATAAATAATATAATTATCAACAATCACATAAGTCACATATTTCGGATGAAAACGGGAAATTTTTAACAAATTAGATGAGTGAATAGCTGACGATGAGATCTCGCACTGCATTTATAAATACTTAAATGACATGCGAATGGTCCTACATAATAGTGCAAAATATTTTTGTATTTTCTTGTGTAAACAAATACTCTAGAAGAACCCTTGTTTCTTCACATAAATTCATGACTTTGTCCTTTTTTAAACCAGCTCCAGAGGCGATTAAACTCCCACATCATTTACAGCGCTGACACGTGCTGATCATGCCTGGAACTCACACTTCTGATATCTGTTTAATCAAAATTTAAATAGGTGCTGTCTTTACTAATCGACTGCAGATTTGAAGATTTTACAAATATGATATCGCCTAAAATAATCTTAAAAGTAAATTTCTTACCCAGAGACAGAAATGTTGAAAAACTGATATGTCTTAAGTTGGCTTGCGCTACATACAATCTGTACAACCTGGACAATTTACATTTCTCCAAAGAAGAAAATGTATCTGTTTATAAATGTATAATATTTAAACTGATCTAAAATAGATGATTTATGGTCAGGCCTGAAATAAACGCAGTTAATCACAGGCCCTAGGGTGATCACATTTGAAGTCCTAGGGCCCTATTTTAACAATCTAAGCACATCGTCTAAACCACACAGCGCACGGTCTAAACTTTAAAATGAGTAATGGAAGTGTTTTGGGCGTAACGTGCAATAAACCAATTCAGTCTCAGCTCTCATCCCCTTTAAAAGCCAGTTGCGCTGGCGCTATGTCTAATCCCTATTTATATGACGGACTTTGTTAACTGAAAAACTGTGGAAAAGTGTGAAGAAGAACTGTGAAAAAGTTGAAGAAGAAGACCCCCAGTTTAAGATTAATGTTAAATAGGTTTTTCACTTCTATTAAAATATTTTTTTTTATTAAAACCTTTAAAACCAGTTTTCTTTTAATCATGGAAGTAAAAATAGCAGTCTTTTTATTGCTGTAAATGTATGCCTATCCAATATCATTAAAAAATAATTTACAAATATGTAAGAAAAGGTGTGTACTCTAAAAATACTTTATTTGTAACAATCAGCAGATAAAGATTTAAAAACGTGCGGAAAGCCGTTTCAGCACCCGGACAGCGCCATCAGTTTTTTTAAAGCATTACTTAAAAATGTTTATCATCTCACCATAACCACAGAGTCATCATATACTATAAATCAGTGGGGAAGCATTTAAAAAACATTTAAAAACAGATGCATTTGTTTAAAGCAAAGCATTTATTTACTTACCAGGCTGCAGCCTTCTAATGTCTCATAATCGGTCCTCATTTATGTCCAAGAGACTCAATAATAATCTTTTACATTTGAATGCTTTACTTTTTCATATTTAAAAGCTTTTTTTGCTGTTACACATCAAAGTGTGTGATAAACAAACCCGTGTTGTCGTCCCGTTTATAGGCGCATAGTACTAACGCACTCATGAAATAACAAAAACACTATTGCGCCATAGACTTTAAACTTTAGACCATGTTTTAGTTGGTCAATGGCGTAGTCTATTTTAGTTGCCCCAAAATAGCAACGCGCCTGAACACACCTCGTTTTTAGATCAGAACGCCCATTGGCGCAAATGCATTTTCTATTTAAACAACGTGGCGCTAAACGTGACAATGATGATTGCGCAGGGCTAAAACTAGCAAAAGACACTTGCGTTGCCTGCATTGCGCCGGGTGTATGATAGAGCCCCTAGTCATTCAGTGTTCCAGAAAACTAACTTTTTTGCTATTAGGAGCTCTGTAGCCCCTGACTAAAACTTTTAGGAGCGCAAGCAGAAATTTTAGGGGGCACCTTAAAGGAATAGTCTACCCTTTGGCCAAATTAAACTATGTTATTACCTCAACTTAGACGAATTAATACATATCTATCTTTTTTCAATGCGTGCACTGTACAGCACGTCTTGAATGTGTTAGCATTTAGCCTAGCCCCATTCATTCCTATGGTACCAAACAGGGAAGCCACCAAACACTTCCCTGTTTTCCCTATTTAAAGACTGTTAAATGAGGAGTTATACCAGTAAGTATGGTGCCACAAAATAAAACTTTTTTTGGTACCATAGGAATGAATGAGGCTAGGCTAAATGCTAACACATCCACAACGTGCTGTACAGTGCACGCATTGAAAAAAGATAGGTATGTATTAATTCGTCTAGGTTGAGGTAATAACATAGTTTAATATGGCAAAAGGGTAGACTATTCCTTTAAATCAGCCTGAAATGCAATTATTCACATTTTTCCCAAAATAACTGAAAAATACTGAATAGACCTAACTCTATGCAGTTGCTTCACATGTCATTATGCACAAATGATTAAACTTTTAGAATAGGAAGTTATGAACCAATGAATCATACAACCCTCTTGACTAATTCTAGGCATAATATACATTAATATACAATAAGTTTTATCCAGATAACATATTGTAATGAGTGGCATGGAAATATACATATTATAGTATAGTAATACTTGAATATGTCTTTGTCTCTTACAAATTCTGCATTTTGTTCAAGACAAATCAAAGAAGCATTTTTTAGTATAATACGGGGGAATATTCCTGGTGGTCACATCAGAAGTCATTCAGTTAATGAGCACATAAGCACCCAAGCAGATTAACTGCCAGTTCTTCAGCATGTTGCCAGATTTCCAGGAAGTATAAAGAGGATATTGTAGATAAAATGTGATTAAAACTACTACTAACCCTCTGAAGCACCTTGCCCATGATGTGGCATCCAGTCTAAGTGCGGCGAGGACTTTATCTTACAGAGGGATTATATCACCCAGTCTAAGAGCCTTCGAGTTATTAGCACCTTCTTATACAAAGTATAACAGCAATCATAAAGACATTGATTGCAGGGAACAGTCAAAATATGATTTTCTTATAGCTATTAATATGTATGCCTTAAATAGAAGCACACCACTAAGCAGCTTATGCTATTATGAAAAGAATGTTCCCCCAGGGACATAATATGCCAACAGTGACAGTAAGGATAGATTCGTATTTTTCCAGATTGGCTATACTTACGTTAAGCATTCTCCGAGCTTGTGGGAAGGAACGTGGGGCAGTGGCAACAGCTCAGTTTCGATAAGTACTTGGCATGAATAAAAGACAAGCATGAATGTGAGGTATAGCCTCTTTAAAGATTCCTCACTAAATGTAGAGGCAGATAGGGCAGGTGCCTTTGGTTCCGAATGTGATTAGCTGTCTATGGCTCTCTGTTCCTGCAGAAATGAGACATTGAAGAGACATTGTCCACACTTGTCCAGGTGGGGGACCTGTCATCCTAAACCAGGGCTTAACGGAGCGCCGCTTCGAGCAAAAGATTAGGACACGAGAATTTAGATTCTTCCCTTTCTTCAAAACATGCTTAATCCAAAGAACTGTTTTTTTTCTTTTCTCTCTGTTGCTCTCCCTTTTTCGACACCATATACTTAGTTTATGTCATTCTGTTTCAATAATTCTGTGCTTTATTTATTTTTATATCCCAGTGTTATTCATACAGTATTTTCTTTCTTTTTCCAGATGAGCTGGGTTTGACTTGTTCTTCATGATGCAGTTTTTCAGGGATAACAAAAGGAAAGCGTTTATTCATTTTTTTTATTTATTTAGATTAACTGGCACAGTTGTGAGAGAGAAAATACCCAATAGTAAATTTGCTATTGCTAAAATGCGCAAGATATTATTGCTGAGCCACAAAAATTCCCAAAACAGGGCAAATTCTGAAACTCTATCAAAACACCTGTCAATAAATGGTATCACTTATTTACATGATGCTATTGGACACAACATAAAAGCTAAAAAATGAAAACATTATTGGGGTAAGTGGCCTACAGTATGCACTTCAAACTGAAGACACTATACAATTTCTAACACAGAGCAACAAGATTGATTGTTTGTCAATGCTTGTGGACTTCATACATAATAGAGTACATTGAATAAAGAGCCACTATCACCTTATTAAGACTAAAACTTTACAACCTGCACAGTACCCATGCAACCAAAAAATCACCAAAGCACACAGCTACAAATCAAAAAAGCCTTTTGGGTTGCACTTTATTTTACGTGTACTTACCTGTACATATCTGGTAAATATGTTGTACTTACAGACAAATGTGGGGTACTTACTTTTGAGTATCTACATGGTAATTAAAGGGTTTCATTACTGTACTTACCAGTGTACTGTACTTTTATGTTATAAAAACATAAAAAATTCAAATCCATAACTTGATTTTCAAAGATTTATTATCAAAACGGATTATTTTTTCCACAAAATGCAATAAATCCATGACAAGTTTTTATTCAAAATGCTATAAATCTATTGAATCAATCGCCTATATAAATGTGCATTCATCTTCGCCATGTTATATTCATTTAGTTGAACAGTTGTACACACTAATTAAAAATATAAACATTAATGTCATTAATCAAAACACTTACTTTGTGATATTAAGAACACTGTCATTGCTGCGGTTATACTTGACGTCTTCGCTTAACGTTTTTCACAGCGATCAGCTGTAAAATGTTTTGGTCCTGCTCGATTTTCGTTGACTTTGAGTAAAATTGGAAAGTTTTTCATAAGATCCCCTGGGGTCAATGTGTTATCATGACAGAAACTTGATGCTGTCGGTCCGGGCAAACAAGCGATCGTCTCTTGCGTAAATTATTAGATGTTGATGACTTACGTTTCTTTCCCGTCACAGAAAACCATCACAGGTTTATCAATGCTATTAAAGGATTATTTTGTTTTTGTTTGTTTGTTGATCATGAAGTACAAAGTAGATGAGGAAAACTAGAACTCCGTGTACTCAGCGCGCCGCCATTGTTTGTTTACATTGCGTGAATGGTGCGCTGTAATCTGTGGAGTGGATTTATGGCATTCTGTAAAAAAGGAGGAGTGGCGTTTGTTGCGTTTTGGGAAAAAAGGGAGAAAAGATGACAGAATAACACGGCGGATATTGGATTTTGCGTAAAATTAAGAATGTACTTTTTAATACTGACCTGATATAATACTGGTTCTGGCAGTAACTAATTTTTTTCAAAAATGGCGTTTATTGCGTTTTGGAACCAAACTCTTCATATATATATATATATATATATATATATATATATATAAAATAATTTTTAATTTATTTATTTATTGTAAATCTTATTAATTTAAGCATTTAAATTTAAATCAAATTTGAAACTGTTAGCATTACCCTGCTGAAAAAAAACAGCAAGTGGGTCTTTGTGTTTGTTAAAATAAACCTTCAGTTCATTTTTACTTTTTGTCGTGTCTGCATTTGGGTTCTCCCTTATTCGTGTCGTGACATATATATATATATATATATTTATATATATATATATATATATATATATATATATATAATAATTTTTAATTTATTTATTTATTGTAAATCTTATTAATTTAAGCATTTAAATTTAAATCAAATTTAAAACTGTTAGCATTACCCTGCTGAAAAAAACAGCAAGAGCAGTATATGTTGTGTTTTGGTGCTGGTTTGCTAGTGAACACCAGCTAAACCAGCACCAAACCAGCATCAACACCAGCATTAGCAGCACCAGCTAAACCAGCACCAAACCAGCATTGCACCAGCATCCCATGCTGGTCAAAGCAGCAAGACACAGCATGTGTTGTGACCAACAGCTAAACCAGCAAAGACCAGCATAATTCCCATGCTGGTTTAAAGCTGGATTTTAAATGCTTATATGCAATATAATGCAATTTTTTGTTCATAATGCATTTACTAATGTAAACAAATACAACCTTTATGTAAAGTGTTACAGAAATTTGTATTTTTATTATTATTTAGTAGTACACATAAACAAATAATTCAGGGTTTGTTCTGTTCATAGTCATAGCTCTAATGCAGGATATGAATATGAACCCTGAACGAGCAACTCGAATCAAACTTGTGTACAATTTGACATACAAATGTTATTAAAGGTAGAAAAGTGATTTAGTTAAGAGAAGTGAGAGATTTTATCTCAATGCTGTTTGATTAACACGAGTGACAGACAAAGTCAAATTAGGTAACTTCCCCTTTAAGACAGAAGTCCGGATCTAATATACTGTTAACACATGCGTTTTCTCTTTTAGCCGTTTACTGTCTCTTAAGCCCTAAATTGTCGTGTTTATGAGGACACTTGCAAAAGCCGGTAATTTTTATGCATGTGTGTATTTAAGGCTTATGCAGTGGCAAAAATACTCATGAGCTTAATGAGAAGTGGATATGTGTCTTGCACGCTCCTCTTAAACAGAAACAGGTATATAGTGTATATAGCACTGTTGTTTGTGTTTCAACGGCTTAAATTCACTTAATTTAAAACTGCAGTGCATGTACAAATGTTAAGCTTTTATGACCATGCGCACAGCAATGTGGCGTGGGCGTGTAACCTTGAATGAGAAAATACTACGAGTTAAGTGTGTGCGCTCAATCTGCAGACTGCTGAAACTTCGACAGCAAATGAGGTGACTATAAATCGTAAAACACTACCCGCCTAACTGGCTAGTAATTTGACATTGCTACCACAATAGCTGGACATGATTTTCATTAAAGAACTGGAGTAATCCTCTCACACTTCTTTGTGTGTGCCAGAAGTCTAGCGGCAGAATTTTGCAATAATTGAAGACGAGATAGTTGGCGCTGCGATAAAAATATAGTATAATGAATTACAATAATCAATACGTGATGATATGAAAGCATGAAAAACAATCTCCAGGGGCCTCATGTATCAACACTGCGTACGCACAAAAACGCGGCGTACGTCAGCTTTCACGTTCACGGTCAGATGTACTAACAGTGAAATAAACGTAAGAATGTGCGTTCCTCCACGTAAACTTCATGCCTGGCGTATGTACATTTGTCGTGTTTTTTGTTCGTTGGCGACTCATAGAGGCCATAAAGTAAAGTGGCAAACAGAATTGTTCTATCGCACCACCAGCTGTCAGATATTGCTTATAAATTGTAATTGATAATTTAATTTACATATTATTGTCACAAGAGTCTTATTAAAATATTCTATTAATTATGCAATTAAGTAAGAACATATGAAAAGCATGTGCAAATTGATACAACCCGTCTAGCAATGGCAGCGTTGGCTTTATTAGAGGACATTTTCAATGGGCAAATCCAGAGAGAACGAGTTTTTAGGGACCACAATGACTTTCTGGCCCACGATGATGACCGGCTTATCAGCCGTTTCAGATTTCCAAGGGCTAAACTCTTGGAGCTCTGCGCTGAGTTGGGTCCGAATTTGGAAAGAGAGACAGCGAGGAGCCACGCATTACCCGTTCCTTTACAGGTGATTACTACACTTGGTTTCCTGGCAACTGGTTCTTTCCAAAGAGAACTGGCAGACCGCTCGGGAATAAGCCAGTCGTGTTTGAGCCGTGCAATGCCAGCTGTGTGGGACAGGATCCGCTTGTCTACCAGGTATATTACATTCCCATATGATGCAGGTGACCAGCCAAACATTAAAGCGCAATTTGCAGCGATAGCCGGTTTTTCTAATGTAATCGGAGCAATTGACTGCACACATATTGCTATAAAGGCGCCATCTGAAGAAGAATTTGCATATGTGAATCGGAAACATTTTCATTCAATAAATGTGCAGATTATATGTGATGCACAAATGCGCCTAACAAATATTGTGGCAAGGTGGCCTGGGGCAACCCATGATTCATATATCCTTACAAACAGCATGGTTGGGATGAGACTCCAAGCTGGCAGGGTGCGCGATGGGTGGCTACTTGGTAAGTTATGAGTTTACATGTATGGTTTTATCTAAAAGTTTAATCTTTTTGTATGTAATTATTCAACTGCCCCTCAGGCGACAGTGGTTATCCACTAAAGACGTGGCTGTTAACCCCCCTCACCAACCCACAAACTGATCGAGAGCGCAGATACAATGATGCCCATTCTCGCACTCGGTCAGTTGTGGAGCGGGCGATTGGGCAGCTGAAATGTCGATGGCGCTGCCTTGAGCGGACCGGGGGGATGCTGTTATACCGCCCTGACAAGGTTTGCCGCATCATACTGGCCTGTGGAGTGCTGCACAATGTCGCGCACTTGCATGGCATACCCCTTGGTGAGGTAAGGGCACTGCCAGATGACCCTGACCCAGGACCAGTATATGTGCAGCACAATCAACAAGCCATTCAGGCCCGTCAACGTGTAATTGCGACAATATTAAATGGTACTCAGACACAAAGTTTATTTTTTGACCAATTCCTTTAATGAATTGCTTATTTCTGTGAGTGCGTCACTGACATTTTTCAGGTGACTGTTAATTTCCCCAATGGCCCTAACAATTTGCTGTTGTGACTCCAGAACAGCATTCGTCAAGACGCGGCCAGATGGACGGGCTTCAGCACTGGGGGGAGCATTAGAGACACCGGAGACGGTCGGCTGAATGGGCTCTGGCTGCTCGGGTGGTGCGGACTCTGAGTGCGTGCCAGTGGATGTTCCTACTGTTGTTCCTGTGGTTCCTAAGTCAAAATAAACACAGGCACATGTTAACAGTAATTTGACTCTGTTCATAATTAATGGGTATACACACAATTGCAATAAAAGCAGTGGATACATAAAATCTCTGGTGTACTTTTTGCTACATTGCATGCATTTTAAAATTAAATGGTGGATGGTAGGCGATACGTCTCAAAGTTAAGGAAATATCTTTTAAATTACTCACCTTCCTGGCAGTCCTGTAAAGTATCTGAGTCTCCCACATCAGCGGATATGATTCCGGAGATTAACGTGTCTCCTACAATAGAGGCAACTCTTTTATCAAAGGGTGTAAGTTCATCGGCCCCTGTACCACCGCCTGTTCTGTCCACACTTTGTTGGTGTGCAGCAGTTCTCCGTTTAACTTCCACTTTTATGTCGGACCATTTCTTTTTCAATTCATTAACGGTGCGACTCTCAGATCCCACCGCGTTGATGGCATCAGACACACTGTCCCACTCTTTTTTCTTTCTTTTGTTATTTATGCCAGAGGACAAAGTTCCAAATAAAAAAAAAATTCTGGTTTCTACCTCTGATAATAGCACCTCTAATTCATTTTCAGTGAAATTTCGCTTCTTGCTTGCTTTAGCTATGTTCTTGCTGGTTTATTTTGCCGAATTGGACTAATTACCATATTTATATTAATTTAATTGAGGGAGGAGAAAAGGTGTGGTGATGTGCTCATGCATGTGCGCTCAATTTTGCGTTAATTGGGATGTACAAAGAGAATGTACGTGGAATCCTACGTACGCAAAGATTCATACATCTTTATTTTTTGGTGCGTACGCACATTAACAGCTTTTCCCCTACGCAATGTTTAGTATGAATTCAACACAAGCCTTTGTACATGAGGCCCCTGGTCTTTAAAAGAGAGAATAGATTTAAATTTAGAAATAATTTGGAGTTGATAAAACCCAGCCTTAACAACACTGGTTATATGCTTATCCAAAACCAAATGATGAATCCATGGTAAAACCCACATTTTTAACATGGTCTGACACACTTATCAGAGACACGCAAAAGTAAGTACCATACATTTGTTTGTAAGTACATATTTACCATGTACAAGGTAAGTACACGTACTGTAAAATTAAATGCTACTTTTTTGTTTCTAAAGCTGATTACAACAGCATCAGTTGTGGGTTTATCAAGCTAAAATCTTTCCACATTTTCTGTGCTTATTTTGTGGAAAAAAAGTCAGTGGAATTTTGCAGAATCTATTAACGTGTTAAGCAGAACTAACATATACTAGATGCTCTTAGCTCTTTTAGTTCAACATGCAAGGGGCTGAGAATGAGCCCCTGCTGAAAAAACAGCATCAAACCAGAATGGACCAGCATGGGAATTATGTCACCAGCATACCAGCACCAAAACACAACAAATGCTGGTCTTGCTGATATGACCAGCATGGGATGGTGGTGCTAATGCTGGTTTGGTGCTGGTTTAGCTGGTGCTAATGCTGGTTTGGTGCTGGTTTAGCTGGTGCTAATGCTGGTGCTAATGCTGGTTTAGCTGGTGCTAATGCTGGTGCTAATGCTGGTTTAGCAGGTGTTCACTGGCAAACCAGTACCAAAACACAACATATGCTGGTCTTGCTGGTATGCTGTTTTTTTTCGGCAGGGAGAAGAAATATTAGTAGTATGTAATAAACTAGTATTTTAAATCTGAAGAAAGCCACAGCTTTAAGCATATATTAAACTTCAACCAATGGTTAAGTAATAACATCCCAGCATAGGTCAATTTATAACCCAATAGTTGGGTTTGTTTTTGACCCAGCCATTGGTTAAACAACCCAACATTTTTTAGAGTGTAGGTTTGCAATCGGAACGCTATATTAATAGCTCTATCAAACAAGCATGTGTGTTTTTTCACAATGTGTATATTAGCAATTTAAACTGTAAAAAATAATTGGCTGTAGGACTGTAATCAATTCATAGTGCTATTGATCAAATACGTGTTTTCTGACAGGTATTCGTCACCAAATGACACTCAATGACTTGCTTGTTTGGTTCAGTGCATATGTGGTAATACACAACCAGTAATAGAGGACAAAGCTTCTCCCCTCTAAACACTTAACTTCATTCAACCTCAGTGTTTATCATCTCAATTATCCTTCCATCTGCGAGTGGAATACACACAGTCCCCTCAGTCTCCAAGATATCCAAAAGTAAAAGATGAAAGCTCAGGGTGAAAGGTGCGCAGGCAGGAAAACGAGGGATGGAGAAGGAGTCAAAGTGATTCATTTATTTCTGGAAAGAAGCCCTCAAAGAGCATTTATCCATAATGGGAAAATAATGAAGAAAGATTAAAGCCCAAAGGGACATTTCCGTTTTTTCTTTAAATGATCATAACATATCCCTGTTTGCCACAATAGAGTCAGATAGATCTTCAGACATTATTATATACCCAAAAATGTGCCATGGCAAAAGCTACGAGTCACTCCATCAGTTAAATGCAGGCAGTAGCAACACCGGAAAAAGGCTTACCTGCGAATTAAGAGCAGCATCTTTTGTCTCCCTTGTTCAATGGAAGAAAATACAGAATAGGGTCTATTTCCTAAGGGACTTGTGGTGAGTTATAAGATGTAATTCAACCCATCATTATGGCAGTGATGAGTTTAATGGGTGTGTCCAATGAAGACACAAATGATGTTTCTTGGAGAGCTTTCTACAGCTTAACCCCTGACAGAACTATTTCTGTTCTGAAGAAGAACCGTCTGCACAAAGGGGTGGAACAATTCATCGATATGGCTATGTACCGTTGTCTGTATCTGGCGATACGAGAATCAATATGCTGCCGTCAAATATGGAAAAATCAATTAATAATACAAGATGCTCTAAAGATTTGATTTTCCAGCGTCATTACTTTATGGCTCCTCTTGGTGGCGCTTAACACATGAATGATGTGAATGAAGAGACGTGAACAAACGTTGTCTGAGAGAGATTAGGATAGGATATAATATACATAGAAATAATATACAACAATGTTCTTATGTGCCTATGATCGTGATAGAAACCTCCGCTGTGTTATCTGAATTTGAGCCCATCTCTATGTCCACTTTAAATGATATTGTTTTTAAGTTGAAGCCTTCCTTTGCCACTCAATATATAATACCGACGTCTCTCTTAAGGCAAATTATTGAAACGGTTGGTCCATATTTAGTTTCTATAATTAATAAAAACCTTATGTCAGGGATTGTCCCTGACTACTGTAAACACGCCATAGTCCTGCCTTTATTGAAAAAGGAAAATTTGGATAAGAGGGTTCTCAGTAACTATAGACCTATATCGATTCTTCCATTTCTGGCCAAGATTTTAGAGAAAAGTGTTCTTTTTCAACTGGAGTCTTTCCTTGATGAAAATGATATTTGTGAAGTTTTTCAGTCAGGTTTTAAGACACATCATAGCACTGAAACGGCATTACTAAAGGTTTTTAATGATATTTATTAAAAATATCAAGGAAATATGACTGCACTTTTGCTTTTAGATCTCACAGCTGCATTCGACACTATTGATCATTATACTCTCATTTCACAACTTGAAACCTGTGTTGGAATTTCTGGTAATGCCTTAGAGTGGTTTAAATCATATTTGTTAAATAGAAGTTTCTCCATTGGTATGGGTGGTTTATCATCAGCTTCATCACCTTTATTATGCGGTATCCCTCAAGGCTCTGTGCTAGCACAGCTTCTGTTTTCTCTTTACATGCTTCCATTAGGTTCAATCCCTCGTAAATATAATGTGTCCTTTCACTGCTATGCAGATGACACGCAACTGTATGTACCATTCAAATCACATGATTCCACTGCTCTGGAAAGTTTGCTGGCTTGTTTTAATGAGGTCAAAGCATAGTTGTCTATACATGTTTTAAGCTTAAATGAATCAAAAACAGAACTGATTATCTTCGGATCTTCTAATCTAGACAATACAGTCAATACTAAGTTGGGTTCCTTGTGCCCCTTTAGGAAAGATGTTAAACATCTGGGGGTGATCTGTGATAGTGCACTCAAATTTGACAAGCAGATAAACTAAATTGTTAGAATCAGTTTCTACAAACTTAGGATGATCTCTAGGATCAAACCTGTATTATCTCAAAAAGACTTGGAACAAGTTATCAACGCGTTTATAATTTCTAGATTAGATTATTGTAGCTCGTTATATTTTGGTGCTCACACAAAAGTCTTAGACAGATTGCAAATGGTTCAAAATGCAGCTGCACGAATGCTTACAGGCACTGGTAAGTTTGATCATATTATTCCGGTGTTAAGAGCATTGCACTGGTTGCCCATTTCTTTTAGGATTAATTTTAAGATTTTATTATTTGTATTCAAATCTCTACATGGCCTAGCTCCATCTAATCTTACGGGTCTAATTCAGGAACAAAAGCCAACTAGATCCTTACGATCTCAAGCTCAAAAACTTCTTGTTGTTGCTCGATCCAAAATAAAATCTAGAGGGGATCGTGCATTTGCGGTCGCTGCTCCCAAACTGTGGAACAGCCTGCCACGTTACATTAGAGATACACAGACCCTTGGCCAGTTTAAAAGCCATCTGAAAACGTACTTCTTCTCATTAGCGTTCGATCATAGAGGTGACGGAGGATGCTAGTAATCTCATATTATTATTTTTATTATTATTATCTTTTTTTATTATTATTTTTTCTCTCTTTATTTTTTTTTATTACTTAGAGTGATTGTTGTGTGCTGTTTTGTTTTTATTGTATTATTGTCTGTATAGCACTATGGTCAACGTAGTTGTTTTATTCAGTGCTTTATAAATAAATTAGAATTTGAATTTAGGATGGTGGATGCGCGTAAAATAATAGATACATCAGCCACGTTTAACTCCAAATGCTTTTATATTATTGATGGGCTATTGAAATTAGAAATGTTTATACGAAATACATTTTTATGTTGTTAAATGTGTCAGTTTACAAAGAAAAGCTAAGTATTTAATCATAAAATGTACTTGAAATGTTACACATACCTAATGTTAATTTACCTCAGGGCTCCAGACTGCATCCAAATGAGACAGCGCAAGCATGAATTAATAATTAATAGATTAATGTGAACATTTTTTAGTTGTTATTTCATTTTGAAAGGTGAGTAGATTGCGGTCAACAAAAAACTAAATGTGCGACTGTGTTTTTACCGCATTTTTAACCATGAGCTCAGTAATCTACCGATGGTCTATGCCAACCCATTTTCCATGACACTGAAATGTTTTTCCGCCTTTTTTGCGTGAACATGTCACATATTTCTGTGTACGTGTCACTGTCACGTATAAGTTACTCAACTCTTTTGTCCTATTTTCTTACCATTGTCGCTTCGGTTTAGGGTTAGATTTACATAAAATTACATCCTTACAACTCTTACCCTAATGCCAGACGAAAATGTTTTTTAAAAATCATAAATTATAAAAAATAAGTCATGAAAAAAATGTATAAACCAACACTTAAAGTGATATCCTAACGGAAACACCAAATCTAACCTTAAACCGAAGCATCAGTGGTTTGAAATAGGACAAAACAGTTGAGTAACAAATATGTGACATGACAAGGAAACAGAAATATGTGACATGTTCACGCAAAAAGGCAGAAAACTGTGTCAGTGTCACGGAAAACACTGACAAAATTACGTGACTATAGGTACTTCATTTTGTGATACAGGGTTGATGCAGCCCGCATGAACTTGAGTCAAACACGGATTCAACCACGAAGGTGCTGGGTCATTAGACATTGCATAGGTGCGGGGTAATTAGACATTGAATAGGTGAGAGATAGAGAGAGCGGGATAACTTATAAATGAAACACCAACATTATAGATATAAAGGTATAGGTATAAGAAAGGTATAAGAATAAAGGTATCAGGGACACATGTCAAGAATCTAGATAGAAGACAAAAACAGGTAAAGGATAACTACGTATAAAGCCATGCCACTCATCTCATTACAATATGCAAACTTGATAACAATAAATATATAACTATGTAACAAATTGATTTGTTGCATGTAACATACATTATTTTATTATAATACATATACAATAATTGTATATATAGTATAATAAAATAATGTATGTTACATGCAACAAATCAAGTACAACCTGGTTGTATTTACTAGGTGCTAAGATCTAAGATCATCATATGGAATCGTATCGTGGGGTACCCTGCAATTCCCACCCCTACTGCACAGTGCAGAACAATCGAATGGTGAAAGAATTGAAACTTTGGAGGAAGGTGGACCTTCAGGATTGTGCTTTAATAAATCTGAATTAGGCATGATGATGATATTTTAATTCGAACAATTATTTAACTACAGTTATGTGTAGCTACAATATTTTGAGGCTGACTACAGCTGTGTGATTGTGTGCATAAAAGCTTGAAAAAAAAACTGGATAGCAATGCCATTCTCAGTGAATTTTTAAACTGTGAATACCACAAGCCAAACAATTTATCCCAAAGGTTAAAGCAAAGTAAAGCAAAAGAAACTAGCGACAAATTGGCTTTCTGGGTGAGTGAAAGAGATAAAGTATGTGCCGAGATGGAAAGTTGACATGCTATGCAAGCAGGTACACAGAAAGTTATGAATGTGCTGCAATTATGAAGAAGTGCCATGAATATACTGACATCAAAAATTATATTAGATTATGAAAATTAAAAGCACAGAACTTATTCAGATTACTTAGCCACTTCAAGCATACTTTGCATTTGTTAGCTTGCTGAGGTATAGTTTGAATAACCCATGGAACAGAAAATAACACTGTTGTGAAGATTTAATACAATTTTGGCCAATCTAATCTTGTTGCATAACATTTCTGGGACAAAACGTTTCTTTGCTAAAACTTCCACTTATAAATTCATTTGTCTGCAAACAAAATGATGGAAGAACTGGGAACAGATTAAAAAAAGGCATAGAATCTGTTTCTATTGTGCTACTGCAAATGGACGTGTGTCCTTCAAAAAAGAATAGCTCTTTGCTTCTAATACCAATGTCTTGATGCTTTACCCTGAATAAATCATTCACATCTATTGAATCCTTTTCATTTTACAACACAAGCTGTCTTATAAGATGAAGAGAAAGGACTCTGAATGACTTGCAGCTGGAGAGTTGCCTTGCATAGAGAGAAATTAAGGACCAGTAGCCAATGTTGTGGATCAACTATGCCCAGAAGAAAGGAGGCATTCTTGTGTTACCTGGCTAGGGATTCAAGCCACAATAGACTTCAAACAAGGAACCGCAGACAAATCGTGGATTGATTTTTACTTCAGGGAACTGAGACTTTTTCAAAACAGACAATATCCAGTGAAGATGGACACAAAGCTGTGAATGGTCTGAATGGGTGATGTATTACCCTTATGGCCTGTGTCAAGGGAATATAGGTACCCTCACACCTTACTGGATGATGTCAATCTCTCATGCACCCTATTGTAATGGCCAGGAGGATAGAGGAGGTTTTAACTTTTGTCACATATTGTTTGCTGTGATCTTCTGTATCGAGTTTTGTGACCATATCCTTTCACCTTACCTAATATTCTGTATTCAGGCAAAAAGTTGGTTGTGCCTCAAGAGCCTACACCTACACAAACATTCTCATCAATGTTTGTGAAAACCTATTTCCCATTTTTGGAGATGTTTGGGCCATTTCCTTCCACTGTGCCATGACACAAAGTACATTGTAATTTTTTTTCCAACAAATTTGTTTTCTTGAAAAGGCAGTATTTTATAAATCATAAACTATGGTCAGTTGACCTTTGAAAATGCATTTTTTCCATTACCATATATTATATGGGGGTACTGCATTTATTCTGTTAAAGCTATTCAGCAAATGTTCGTGTCTGCTTGACCCAACTTCCGTTATGCTAAAGGGAAGATGTGGAAATGGTGATTTTTCCTGTAAATATTTTATACTTTACCGACCAGTAAGTAGGCACATATAATTGATTATACAATATTTGTATAACATTTAATGAAAACGCATCTTTTATACTTTCTTTGCCTTTTGCTCCTGAATACTTTTTCAACAATTCTCCATCATGTTTACTAGGCTGCATATCCCTGCACACTACAGTCTTCGATGCCGTCTTTCAATGAGCAGACATACAGTATGTTCCAACAGCCTCTGCTATGTAGTCTTAGACCCTGGTCAAGGCCACTTTCACGAAGAGGGAGGGAGGAAACTTCAAATCATCACATAGCCCACCTGAGTGACATTTGCTTGGGCTTGGTTCTCCCCTCTGAGGCCCTGATAACGCTTTCTTATCGCCTTCAAGAGAGGAGATTTGGCCTCCGTCCAAGAGAACCAACGAAGCAAGAAAACCACTGTCTAGACACTTAAGGAGAAGTAAAGGGGGAAAATGCGCTGTTTGACTGGGCTTTTCACTGAAGTCAGGTGAGTTGAAGGGCTGTAGTCTAGACAATGTCATTGTTCTGAATCATCTCTCCGAATCCCCTTTTCTCCCACCATTTCACAACCATTTACCATGGATCTTGGAGCCGGACTATGGGGAATCACCACTTATATGTGCTATCTCTGATCAAAAGAGTGAACACAACCAACATGGATACTTTTAGGTTTACATTTACTATTATAAAGGGGGTTAAGAAGAAAATATGTGTCATTGGATACTTTTTTGGAAGGTCATTCCAGAAGGAGAATAATTTATTGCTACATTTAAAAATCAGTCAGGAATAATGATAATCCATAACTTCCAACCTTTAAGACATTGTGTCAATATTTTTTTATTTGTGATTATTGGTCAGAATATTATTTGGTTTTCCTGGCAAAATATTTTTTTCAAGTGGAAAGACTGTCTTACTCTCTGCATAACTCTGTGTACAGCAAAGATTTTTCATTTTCACTGGGATATCTGTGGATGTTAGGCTAATAAGCAGTCAGTAATACCCCTTAAATGAAAGCTAAAATATTGAATATTGACAAACTGTTTGAGTTTCATTTATCCACAAATAGTGATGCAATGCAAAGACAACTGCGTTTACAGTCTCATCACATGGTTTGGATCTGAATGGCACCCCTGTGTCACAGTTCAGTGAAGCAAGACACGCCGACACTAAAGCACTTCCAATAAATAAAACCTTGCTCACTGTCTTACAGCACACACAGATAAAAACAATCATCTCAAGTACATTGACCTTTTACCACACAATGGGAAAACCACTCAAACAGAAAACAAAAATGAAAGGATATGTATGAATGATTAACAGGTTAGAACTTGCTGCAAGTAAATACTTTAACAATGCAGTGACATATGTCCCATATGTCAAGGCATATGTCCCATAATAATTCAAGAGCTGCTCCTCCATCACAAAATCATTACCACGTGACCATGGATCTAACCACATGTTAAGAAATATAGTCACTAATTATGGCGCTTTTCCATTGCATAGTACCCCACGGTTTAGTTTAGTTTGGGTCGGGTCAGCTCACCTCACTTTGGCGTGGTTAGCTTTTCCATCGAGTTTAGTATCACTTCGGAGTGGGAGGGATTATACCCTGCAAACACGTGTATGTGGGGCCCATATGGGTTACACATGGGCTAGCTGGGTACAGAGTGGGCATGGGCTCCAAATGGGCATATTATCTGGGGCCCATCTGGGCTGAACCAAGTGGGTCCCACATGGGCAAACCCAGGTGGGCTCCCCATGTGGGACCCACTTGGTTTAGTAATGGGAAAGGGGTACATGGGCTGGAAATGGGCTACTGATTCAGTTTAACAAGAAGACAAGTGCAAACACTGTAAATCCCAAAGGTTAATTACATGAGTAGATATTAAAATAAATTAAGACCATATTTGTACTATATACATATACTTAATATAAATATAATATAATTAAACTTAATGCACAAATATATGTTTTGTTATTTCGCCACTTTAACACAATACTTTGATCTAATCAAAAAGTCAATTTTACCCAATTTTGTGCAATTTAAAAGCATTAAGAGCATGCAGATACAGAGAAATAAAGGCTAAAAAATACATTTGAGAGTTTACAAAACTGCAGGATGGATCTCGCGAGATTTTATACAGCAATACCCATCCCCCACCCCTCTTTGAATCTCGCGGGCCCCATGATGACACTCACTGCCATTCTGCTGCAATTTTCCGGAGGAGACTTTCACTGTCAGTGTATTCAAGGTAAGAACCGAATAATTGCATACAATATATATAAAAAATTAGATTTTAATCAAAATACATTGTTTTTAAAGCATAATATTTAACAAAACATGTACTTGTCAAGTTAGAATTTCAGTTAGATATCCAGTTCCCTAGTTCGCGCCATTTTCTGCCATTACAAAACGATCTTCTTTTTAAATAAGTTAATTGTTAATACACAAACTCTGTCCAACTTGACTGAATTTCAGAATCTAGCTTTATATTTTACCACAGTTTTACAATATAAATCCCACAATTGCAGTAATTTCTTTATTTGTTTAACGTTAGGTGTGCACCACAGTTGGTTATGTGGTACATTTACTTCGTTAACATACAAAGTTACTTGAGTTAAGATTTTGGTAATATAGTACATTTACAAAAAAAAATAAGTAAGTTTACTCTTACTTTAAGTATATTTTTTTAATGGAAAAGTTGTACTTTTACTTGCGTTCCTTCATTACTGGATGTTAATTCATTACTAAATGTATATTTTTAATTGCTGTCGTGTTTCTAGGGTATCCGCGAATTAATGACTCGTTTGAGTCGTTTCCTTAAAACGTATTACAAATGAATGAGTCTTTTGAGTCGATTCTTTACAAAACAAACTGTCAAAAGTTTTGAATTGGTTCGCGAATCAGTTTAAATGAATTGTTCAGATCGCCTCAAAAACTGAATCATCTGGTGCGGTTTCATCAAGAAACACGCAGAACACAGTGTAGGATGACGTGAATACTTGAAGCAAAACTTCACACGTGTATCCGCCATTATATATGCGCGACCTGTTTGCAGTCAGACATAGTTACACGTGCGCAAACTCCGAAATACTGTACACGTGACTGTACAACAGAATGACGAAAATCTATCGATGCTTGTCTCGCTGTATACTGTACTGTGTGTTGTAATTGCTTCTTACAACAACATGAGATACTCAACATAAGAAAACATGAGTTTGGTCTAAAATCGGTTTGTATTTCATGTCACTAAGAGATTCTCTAAGTTAACTTTAATATGCATTGTAGCTGCACTGGTTCAATAAAATAATGCCCACGCATCGTACTGATGTCGTTTGAATTTATTTTCACACTCTCTCACTCGCTCTCTCTTCAAACACCGTGAAAACTATAAAAAATATAAACATATAATATTCAAATACACATCTCACAGACATAATAAACATCCACAAAACGCAATCCTTTCATAATTAGTCCCAATAACGACATTACAATACACAATACACACGACGATATATATAATACATCTTACATAACAGCACATGAACAACATTATAACATTTAACACAATATTAACACAGTTACCGTGTGGGCCTTTTGAACCACATGCAGATAAATCGTAGTTATTTGTGGAAGCCGATCATGTCAGCATGTTAACGTGTCCATGTCGTTGCTACACTCTGTCCCACAATTCCATAGTCCCGCGCTAGAACACTGGCGTCACGTGTACATCACGTAGTTTTAAAGAAACATGCACATACACTTCCTTAACATTACATGTTACATTTTTACCTTCTGTTTAAATTTTCATTAATTGAAATGAACTTGAATTAATAACAAAAAACATTTAAACTGTCTTACAGACATTTACACTCCCACCAATTACTTTGATTTATGAAAAACTTAATGTACATGTTTGAATAAATCTAGTAATTCCAGAACAACATACCAGAAACAATTATTTATAAAACCCTTACATCCATTTAAGGTTTCCAAAACTCTATTGTTTATGTGTGAGTGTTTAAATTATTTCTAATGAAACACACTTTAGTTGTTTTCTATGAGTACAACTAACTTATGGATAGGACGTTGCAGAATGGAAAGGTTATTGTGTCTGTTACCCTCTTTACCTAACTTTCTATCTCCTATTTGTATTGTGACCTTTCGCACCAATCCATCTTCATCTTTACAAGAATCAATCACTCTTCCAAGCCTCTATTCATTGCGTGGAATCTCTTCCTCTTTGAGAATAACAATGTCTCCGATCTTCACATTACGTTTTGGAGAATGCCAGCGTTGTCTGAGGGTGATGTTTGCAAGATATTCTCTCCTCCATCTACACCAGAATTGCTCTGTAAGATATTGTACCCTGCGCCATCTTTTCTTGGCATACATATCTTCTGCTACAAATTTTCCTGGTGGAGGCAACAGAACAGAAGCTTTCATGGTAAGTAAATGGTTTGGGGTTAGGGGCTCTAGGCTTTTTGGATCATTAAGTGTGTTGACGGTCAGTGGGCGGCTGTTGATAATTGACATGGCTTCGTAAAAGAATGTTCTTAAAGAAGCATCATCTAATCTGCCAGCACTCTGCGATAAGACCCAGCTTAGAACACTCCTAACGGTCCTGATCTGCCTTTCCCAAATACCTCCCATATGACTGGCATCGGGCACATTCATTTTGAAGTCACATTGTTTTTGGGCTAGGTAAGCAGTCAGTCTGTCTTTATCCACTTCCCTTAGTGCTCTTGAACAAAATTTGAGCCTTGATCAGACCTGATTTCTCTCACAGCTCCACGAATAGCTATGAAACACCGTAGGGCATTTATAAAGGCATCCGTCGACAAGTCGTTCAACATTTCAATGTGAACTGCTCTGGATGAAAGACAGGTGAATATGAGACCATACCTCTTTTGCTCTTTGCGACCTTGCTTGGTGTGAAATGGCCCAAAACAATCAATTCCACAGTATGAAAAGGGTGGTGATGGTTCAGTACGATTAATAGGTAGGTCCGCCATCCTTTGTGTTTCTGTTGGTCTGCGAGCTCTCCTGCATGTAACACATTGTTTTATGTAGTTGGCTACAACTTTGCTGCCACCAATGATCCAGTAACCATTAGCTCTCAGTTCATTGAGGGTTTGCCCTCTGCCTTGATGCTGAGTTTTTTCATGGCAGTGCCCCAGGATTAAATTTGTGACCACGCCTGCCTTAGGTAGGATAGCTGGATGCTTCAAGTCCAGAGGTAAGTTAGCTTTCTTAAGTCGCCCTCCCACCCTAAGGACACCATCTTGTAGCACTGGGTCAAGCTGGAACAATGGATGGCTATTTGGCAGTTTGTCATGGCTCAGTATTTCCATTTCCTTTTTGAAGGCATCTCTTTGTGCTAATTTTATGAGCACAGTGCTGGCTTTTCTCAAGTCTTCAACATTTATGGGCTTTGGTATTTTGTCTCTTTTTGCTAGGAGCTGGATCCGAGCAACCACATTTAATGCTGTATGCCATTTTGAGAAGCGATTAAATCTCTCCAAGAAATTGTCCTTTTGCACTACTTTGGTTTTCAGAACCTGCATTGTTTTAATTTCAGGATCTCCCACCATGAGCTCTGGAGTTGACTTGGGCATGACAATTTCTCTTCTCCACAAGAACTTTGGTCCAGTAAGCCAGTCTGAACTAATCAACTCTGAAACACTGAGGCCTCTGGATGCTTGATCTGCTGGATTTTGGTCTGTATCAATGTAGTGCCACTGTGCAGGGTCTGTTGCTTCTCTGATTCTTTGGACTCGATTGGCAACGAAAACGTGGAACCTTCGAGCGTCATTATTGATGTAACCCAAGACTACTTTAGAGTCAGTCCAAAAATATTCTTGGTCAATTTTGAGCTCCAGCTCTTCTCTAAGCATACTACTGACTGCTGAGGAGACCACTGCAGCTGTTAACTCGAGTCTAGGTATGGTAACAATCTTTGTGGGTGCAACCCTCGCTTTACCTAGGACTAAAGAGCAGTGGACTTTGTCTTCACTGAGCAATCGTATATAGGTGCACTGACCGTAGCCATGGCTACTCGCATCCGAAAAGTGATGGAGTTCAGTTCTCTGCACTCTTCCCAGATCTTTGTGAATGAAACATCTTGGGATCTGAAGCTTTTCCAGGTTCTTTAGATCATTTAACCAGCTTTCCCATTGGGGTCTTAACTCTCCAGGAAGTGGTTCATCCCATTCAATGCCTTTTTGGCACATCTCCTGTAGTACTTTCTTTCCCTGCAGTAGAAAGGGGGCTAGGAAGCCTAGAGGGTCAAACACAGAAGCTACAGTAGAGAGAATTCCTCGCCGAGTTGCTGGTTTCTCATCCAGAACTACCTTAAAGGAGAAGGCATCACTTTCCACACTCCATTTTACTCCTAACACGGTCTGGACAGGGAGGTTGTTATGACTGAGGTCCACATCCTGAACTCCACTAGCTCTTTCACTGTCAGGAATTGACTCCAGAACTTCTCTGTTGTTAGAGATGAACTTATGAAGATGCAATCTTCCTTTAGCACACACAGTTTGTGCTTCCTTCACTAGGTTGATAGCTGTGTCCACATCTTCTACACTAGCAAGGCCATCATCAACATAGAAATTCTTCCTTATGAAGTTGGCTGCTGCAGGATACTCTTTTTCATTTTGGCTAGCGAGATACTTCATTCCATAATTTGCACAGGCAGGAGAGGATGCCGCTCCAAAAAGATGAACTTTCATCCGATATTCCTTTGGCTCAGAATTCGTATCCCCATGTTCCCACCACAGGAACCGTAGGTAATCTCTGTCCGCCTGGCTTACATGGAACCTGTGGAACATTTTCTCAACATCACAGATGACTGCAATTGGGTATTTGCGGAATCTGCAAAGCACTCCTGTTAGGCCATTGGTAAGATCAGGTCCAGATAGCAAATGATCATTAAGGGCCGTGCCATTGTATTTGGCAGAGCAGTCGAACACAACCCTAATCTTGTTTGGCTTTCTGGGGTGATAGACGCCTTGGTGAGGAATATACCATGTATTTCCTGCCCTGGGCGAGTGCTCAGCTCTCTCTGCATCTCCATCCTCAAATACACCTTCCATAAATGTAATGTAGTCATCCTTGAATTTGGGATCTTTATCAAGTCTTCCTTTCAGACGCTTCAGTCTTAGTAGAGCCAATCGCTTATTCTCTGGAAGCTGGGGACGTGTCTTAAAAGGTAAGGGCATTTCCAGGTGCCCGTCCTCATTGTAGCATATTTTTTCATTCAGTAACTGCATGAACTGTATGTCATCTTGTGATATGCTCTTTTCCTCAGGGCTTGTGTCTTTGAAGTCTGATTCTAGGGCTCTGATGACAGTGGATGGTGTCAATAGTGGAATTTCTTTGACGGATACCCCATGGCACAGGCCTATAACCTCTGATGACTTTGCAACCTGTGGTGAGCTGCCAACAATGCTCCATCCCAGGTCCGTCTTGATAGCGTATGGCTCATCGTCACCTCCTATAATTACTTGTCGTGGAGCCAGTGCCCTGGAGCAGTCATAGCCTATCAATATTCCGACCTTACAATCCATCAACTTTGGAATTTCTTGTGCTATTCTGTTCAGATGGTTCCACCTTTTGGCAGTTTCAGGGGTTGGAATGTGAGAACGTTCAAGAGGGATGAAATCTCTGGTATAGGCAGGTGGCAAGTTGATAAGACTTTGGGAGGAAAATCCCCTAACTCTAAGCCCACTAACTCTTTCACTCTGAATAATGGAATCTTTTCCCATCATTGTTGTTAGTTTTAGCTTAACAGGCTCTAAACTTGCTCCCATCTCTTCACATACCTCTTGATCTACAAAGGTGTTACTACTCTGTGTGTCCAATAAAGCATACACTAGACTTTCTTTTTCTGGAGCTGCGATCAAAGAAATCCAAACAGGCACTATCATAGATGTGCTCCCACCATCACCTCTGTCTACACAACAAGAAAGGGAAGAAGTTGTTTCTTCAGATTGCATAGCATGAGAAGATGTGTCTGCTGTGGTAGAAGAACGGTCTTCATGCAGTGGTGTTGGATGGTGCTTTTTACATATGGCACAAATAGCTTTACACTTACAGTCCTTCGAGTTGTGTCCTCTCCTAAGACAGCCGAAGCAGAGGTTGTTGTCAAATATGAATCGTTTCTTGTCTTCTGCTGGCTTGTTAGCTAACCTTTGACATTTGTGGATAGAATGGTTTTCTCCACAGCACATGCAAGGAACTGGGTTTGAACCTGAAGATGGGACATTTACTTTTTTAGTTCCATTTGAGGTTTTTGTGTTGTGTTCTAAAGGACTGTAAGCTTTCATCTCTGAGTTTGACTTATCTGGTGCTTTCACGTTTGTGATCAATGCATTAGCTCTTTGTCGTCTTACAACTCTAGCTGTTTTTTCTTCTGGTGACTTCAAAGCACTAAAGGATGTTACAGGGTTGCATGCAATTTCTGCTTCTTGGGCCATAAACTCAGCAAACTCCTTGAAATTAGGGTATTCTTCTGTTTTTCTCAACTGCTTGGTCACATGGCAGTTCCAACGAGAAGTCACCCAGTCTGGAAGTTTTTGCAACATCTTTTGATTTTCTTCGCAGTCATTTAACACTTGAAGTCCTTTGACATATGGCATAGCATTATTGCATGCTGTCAGAAAATCACTGAATTGTCTCAATTTAACTGAGTCCCTTGAACTTATCTTTGGCCAGTTATTCAGTTTCTCTCTAAATGCCCGCTGAATCACAAAGGGGTGTCCGTATCTAGAGTTCAGTGCGTCCCAGGCTTGGTCATAAGCTTTATCATCCTTCCTAAAGAAGCTTCCTTCTAACACACATCGTGCTTCTCCACTGACATATTTTTGTAGGTAGAACAACCTATCAGCTGGATTTGTGCATCGTCTTTCAATCAATGCCTTGAAACTTGCGCTCCACTCTAAGAATTTAAGTGGATCCCCTGAGAAGACTGAGGGCTCGGGTGCTGGAAGTCTGGTGAGGACCATTGTATCATGAAGGGTTTGTGCTAACGATGCATCATTGTTTGTATGGTTTGTTGGAACGTTGTCATTGTTCTCACAAATCTGTTCATTTTTTATTTCTTTTAGAGAAACTGGAGGACGATAAGCTGCTACACTGCTTTGTGATCTGCTTTGATTACTTGCTTCGCCTGAATCTGCTTCTGAGTATGCTTTAAGCTTAGCTGCTATTACTTGCAGATCTCTTTCATTTTCGAGTCTTTTAAGTTCTTGCCTTTGTGCAGCAATAGCCTCTTCCATCTTTATTTCAGCCTGCTTTGCTGCGAGCTGTGCAGCATACTCTGCTCTTTTTGTTATGACGCTTGGTTGTACTGATGAACACCTTGACTGGTTACTTTGAGCGCTAGATTTGGAATTGGAAGCCTCAAATATTGACTGTGCATACTCTTTGTCAAGCACCATATGAAGTCTAGCATTTTCTGCCTTAGCATCAAATTCATCCATCCCTACTTCACTCATGCGTACTTTCATTAACCCCATTAAATCTGCTGTTACTGCCGTGCAGGAATCCATTTTTCTTCTAATGTCAGGGGAAGGTGCTGACTGGGATCGAATATTTTCATAGAGTTCTCTTATTTGTGTTTCCAGCTCTTCTACAGCATCAAGCATGTCACACAAATCTTTGTCAGAGCATTCATCTTTGAGTTTGATACGTGTGGTTTTAACTTGCTCTTTCCAGCTTCCATATAACTTAATGAATTTGTTCTCTTTCTGAGAAACCTCTTGTTGCTTAAGCTCCAGCATTTTTGGGGTTAATTTTCTATCCCGTGAGGACTTTCTAGGTTCTTTTTTCTTGGAAGTGCCAGAATTTGACTCTATTGCTATCTGGTGCATTTCTGTTGTGGCCAATTCTGACTGAATGAACTCAATTTGCTCAGTATGTTCCTCAACTTGTGATGTCTCTCTCTGAACTGACATTATATTAAACACTGTCTGTCACCAAGTATTTGCTAACTCTGTGTATACCTTTGTGACTATGTCAGTATAATATTAGTATTTTAGTATTTTACTTTTCAATCATAAACTCTTATTGCATTTTTTTTTCACTTTGTCAGAATGCACACACTTAAACCATTTAGATCAAACAGATTATAACATCTAGAATAGCATCACTAAAGCAAGAACAACAATAGAACAATAACAAATAGTGATAATGATAGCTATAATTGAAATAAATGTAATGATGTTCAATTAAACCCAGGTGTATATTTTAACAAGTCCTTATTTTCTGTTTCTTTTTGTCCAATGTTCATTAATTTGTAGAGATAGCAAAGTCAAACCTGATCTTTTTTATACCGTCGCACTCTTCTGTTCGTAGAGAGTAATATATTACAGTAACGTTGCACTTGAAACCTTGGCTGTAAAGGATATTTGCAAAACCGTAGTCTACGCTGGTGAATGTCGCCCTCTCTTGGTGAATCAGTGTACTGTCTTCAACGTTGTCAGGAGCCAACACTCCGGTCTTCTCTTAATCAGCAAACTGATGCTCCTCCCACACTCAGCGATAGACTTCTCTTCGGATAATCGCTAATCTTCTCTTTAATTTCTCTGACTTTAATTTTCTTTGGCGATACGTTTTCACTGTAGCTGCACTGGTTCAATAAAATAATGCCCACGCATCGTACTGATGTCGTTTGAATTTATTTTCACACTCTCTCACTTGCTCTCTCTTCAAACACCGTGAAAACTATAAAAAATATAAACATATAATATTCAAATACACATCTCACAGACATAATAAACATCCACAAAACGCAATCCTTTCATAATTAGTCCCAATAACGACATTACAATACACAATACACACGACGATATATATAATACATCTTACATAACAGCACATGAACAACATTATAACATTTAACACAATATTAACACAGTTACTGTGTGCGCCTTTTGAACCACATGCAGATAAATCGTAGTTATTTGTGGAAGCCGATCATGTCAGCATGTTAACGTGTCCATGTCGTTGCTACACTCTGTCCCACAATTCCATAGTCCCGCGCTAGAACACTGGCGTCACGTGTACATCACGTAGTTTTAAAGAAACATGCACATACACTTCCTTAACATTACATGTTACATTTTTACCTTCTGTTTAAATTTTCATTAATTGAAATGAACTTGAATTAATAACAAAAAACATTTAAACTGTCTTACAGACATTTACATGCATAGGGAATGCAAAACACTGTAGGTTTACAGATATTTCAGATAAGCTGTATACATTAACACTGAGACTACTAATTACATGCTTGTCTATTCTGTGTTTGTATAAAGTATTGTTTAATCTGTACTGTTTGTGTTGCAGTTTCACACTGTGCCCTTCATATGGGACCATACAGACAAAGTGTTTCTGTTTGCTGTGGAAACGAGAAATTGGAAAGATGAATATCAGAAGTTATTAGGGTAAGTATTTAAGGTTGTTGTTCTTTTTTTAGTAAAAGCATGCATGTATGTGTTAAAACATAATCAAAGGTTATTGTTAAAGGTTAATAAAATTTAACATTCTGTACTTCTGACAAATATCTTACTCTATCTATCTGTCTGTCTGTCTAGTGTCTATCTATCTATCTAACCATTTGTGTATGACAGAATAATATATCTGATATTGTTATAGTATTTTTGAAAAATGTAGATGACTGCTTCTTTCTTGCAAAGCTCAGATGAAATTTAATCCCACTTTAATGCTCTTTATGGATTTTACAGGAAACTTGAAAAAAATGCCCTAACAAACAAAATAACAAGAAGAGAGGCAGAAAAGGCTGTGTCAAAGTGGCTAATTGGTGCCGGGAAATCGCACTGCAAGGGCACATGTTGGAGAACAAATGGGGTGAGTCTTAAGATTTACATTTTAAATGGAAATACAAAGTTTGAAAAGACGAATGATAGTGCACATCAATGGGGAAGATCACGCGATAACGGAGTTACACTCCCACTAGATTTTTTAGTGTCACTCAGCAATACATGTACTTAAATAGTAACACAAAATGTTCTGGTGAAATAAAATCTTAATATGATTTTAATGAAAGAAAGTGCTCTGTAACAGAGTTACAATTGCTAAGTGGCATTAAAATAATCTAGTGGGAGTGTAACTTCGTTACCCCGTGATCTTCCCCCAATGCAACTTCAAAAATGTTATACCGTGTGTGCCATTACATACAGTGACCTGGAGGGGACATGTTCTGTTAGCTTAGTTTTGTCTTGCGAATTTTAATTTTCCAGCTAACAGAAAAAAGGTCTAAGAACGTTCCTTGAAAGTTCCCAACATTCCCAAAAATGTCCTTTTTTTGATGTTCTAAGAACGTTTCTGGGTTGTCTGAACGTTAGAGGAATGTTACATTCTACCATTTTCAAATGTTATGACAATGTCATGTTTTAATGTTCACACAATGTTTAAAACAATGTTTGCTTGCTTGTTATGTAAATGTTAGAGAAAAGTTGCATTTTATTATTTTAAACTGTTATAAAACATTATTCTGAATGTTCAGTAAAATACTGCTGTAAAAAATATTTTTCCCTTATTAGGTTTAGATGTTGATGTTCTGTTTCATTTTAAGTCACCATTATGGTGATTTAGTGTGTGTTGTATTTGGACTCTTGCCTTTTTGCTTGCTAGTTTTTCCCTGGTTGTGTTAACTTTGTGTGTATAAAGCACATTTGTTATAGTAATGTAAAGTTAGTGCAATTTTGTAGTGGTTGGTACATAATAACGAAGATCACACACAGTATAATTAGTTGATTTACTCATCAAGTTTCTTGTCTGTCAGTAATGTATATGAGATCCAGCAATCTTACAGCAGTTTGTCATTGAGGATATTTAAAACTATGGACAAAAATTAACTGCTTTATATTTGGGACGCTCAAACATCAAGAATTAGAGTATGAATCTCAACCATGGTGACAATTAAATGAAAAGCTTCATGCTGCAATGCATGCTTGGTATTAGCAAATTATAAATCTCATCCAGGACTCCCAGAATGCACTGCAGCATGAAAAAATAATTATTGTTTTTTACAATTTTCTTTGTCACCATGGTTGAGAATCATACTCCGATTCCTAATGTTTGTGCAGCCCAAATATACAGCTGTTAATTTTTAAGTTTCTAAAACTCCTTAATGACGAACTGTTGTGATAGTGCTGGATCTCATAGACATTATTAAAAGAAAAACTTTTGATCAGTAAAACAATTATTTACATGATGATCTTTACCATTACATTCTAACCATCACAGAATTGCACTAACTTTACATTACTGTAACAAATGTGTTTCATAAACACAAAGTAAACACAACCAGGGAAAAGCTAGAAAAAATGTCAAGAGTCACAATAATGGTGACTTAAATAATTGTGACTTAAAATAAAAACATCAACATCTAAACCAAATAAGTGAATAGTGTTTTCTACAGCAACATTTTTACCGAACATTTAGAAACAGGGCTTAAAAACGAAAAAAAAAAAAAATTATCAATCGTTTCACTCCGAGCAGAATCGATATTTTAACGTTTCCGTTTTTGCGTTCCTCATTGAACATTTACGTTCCGAAAACGGTTTACTTAGAAAAAATACCGGTTAATAACGTTATTTTAATTCAGGCTATACTTTAACAAATGCATGCATCCAGACTAATTTTCACACAAAAATAATAACATAACACATGATATAACTAAACTTCAACATTTCATTAATTGTTAAAACCACAAAAGAAATACCTGCATTCATTTTAAGTATAAACAGCTGAAAAAACGACCCGTTTTCAACCATGTCTTTTTCTGGTTGAACCCGCAGCATACTCTGCTGGATGTTTATGTTAAATGTGCCTCTGTAAGTTACCTCAGTGATTCCCGGCTACTGTTCTTCTCCCCCACATCCTTCAATATTGCAGACAGACTTGTTAAGACAGCTTGTCGTAAGAAAAATAATAACTAAAAGGAATTTCTTGGTGGCGACCCATCTAAAAAGTTATTGACAGTGGTATAAGTCCCCTGGCTTTTTTGAGTTACAGTTTGCATCTTCATATTTCCAAGCAAGTTTTAACTTAAACATACCTCTGAACATTTGATGGGTAGCTTTGTGGTTATTTAAGACAAATGCTATCGGGCCGGAGACTCGATGACTGCTGCGTGGGCATTTCACTCACGCTATGTGTCAAAGTCACTCACGCTTGATGCGTCAAAGTCACATGTTGTACTGTTCAAATCATGATTGGTCACTGATAAGTACAATATTAAAGAAAACGATAAAATAACGTTATTAACCGGTTAATGGTAATTTTAAATAAACGTTTCTGTTCAGAACGATTAAAATTGATTTTGTTTTCGTTTTCGTTTTTGTTCCTGTTAAAATTTCGTTCGTTTCCGGTTTTCGTTTTCGTTCCTTGAACCGGTTCAGAGCCCTGTTTAGAAATAATGTTTCTTTTTAATAATAAAATGGAATGTTTCTCTATCATTTACATCAGTGGTTTTCAAACCCTGGGTCGCGACCCTCTGGTGGGTCGCGGAAATTAAAAACTGGGTCGCCAAGAAAGATTTCAAAAAAATGTTACTAAAATAATTTATTCAATTTTATTATAAAAACTATAATAATTACAACACGCTTGAATAAAAGCACAGTAAAATATATTTTAAATACACTAAATAAAAAAATACTCCACCACTGTGTCACATGACCCATGTGCGTGCGCAGCTTACTGTATTAAATTCATAGACAGGAGATTAAATTGCGCACGGGGTCACAGCCATTTTTTAAATGAGGCAAGGGGAAATAAAAACTCCTAAATAAAAATGTGTTTGGTCTGATTTAACAAAATATATATTTTTAATGTATTTGATTGGTTTGTCGAAAGTGAGCGTGGAAATGTTTAGTTGTTTGCTAAGCAAAGCGCCACCGTTACGACACGGTTGAGTTTTGCAGTAAGACTGACACGTTATGGTTCTGCTGTTATCTTTGAACTATTTTCGCTGCTGAAACCACAAAAACAGTCAACATTGCGTCTAAAATGTAAGTGGCTTAATATTAATTACTTGTTTAGTGAACTGTCATGAAATCTGTCACATTTTCAACCGTGATGTGATGCTGCTTAACTGTATCATGTTATTAAAAACTTCACATTTTTACCGCAGTATGTTTAACCCACTTTGTCAGTGTTAACTCACTTTGTGTTTGCTGCACTTATTTGTTTAACTTAGCGTTATTACATTATGCACTTTCGGTTGTCATTGAGACTAAAGGATGCAGAATCATTAGCGTGTTTTGGTGATTGTTATTGGCGTTTTAATCTAACGTTACTTGTCCCTGATAAGCGGACAAGCATTGATGTCGAGCCCTGCGACGTGTTTTTAGACTGCTTCAGTATAGGCTAGGTCCAATCTTTAAGACTCCTCCGTTGTGTTGCGTATGTCAGTTCTTCCTCGTTTTTTGCCCCTTTTCATAATTAATGATATTATGAATTGCAGTGAGGTTGATCTCATTTGTGCCCCCTGAAAAAATGAAATGCCCATCCGTGAATTTGTGTCTGGCATCGGGTCTGCTCAACATACAGATGCGCGCGTGCACGTTTCACCGGGCTCACTCCACTATGACGGCTTTCGGCCCCGCCCTGCTTCATGCTACTAAGGGGGGGGGGGGTAGAGTGTGGGTCGCATAATTTGTATTTTTTAAAATTAGGGTCGCTCCTAAAAAAGTTTGAAAACCACTGATTTACATAACAAGACAACAAGTCAAAATAAAAAACAGTTGTTTTAAACATTGTGCGAACATTAAAATCATGACATTTTGTAACATTCCTCTAACGTTCAGACAACCCAGAAACATTCTTAGAGCGTCAAGAAAACTGGACACTTTTTATGTTGGCAAAACATTTTTGGGAAACGATGGGAACTTTAAGGGAAAATTCTTAGAACTTTTTTTGTTAGCTGGGTTGTGGGAACATATGATCTTAATATGATCGTAGCCAAAAGATATTGAATCATGGGTTCCCTTTCAGTCGGTCACTACGACGTCACGTCGTGACCGACGAATTGGGAACTCGCTTAGAGAGACCAATCTGCTTCGAATACTACTAAAACGCCAATGAACTTGGCATTGAGATATTTGCATAATGCTGGCGCCGCCCCGCCAGGTGCGTATATAAGCCACAGGTGCAAATATGGAAATTAGCTTTTTTCGCTTCGAAAGCCGGCATTATCTGCTACTGAGAAGCTACTCTCTGCTCTTCTGGGAACGGTTGCTGAAGTTGATTGACAAGCAGTACTGACACAGCGGACGCTCGCAGTATTCCACTGCTCTGCATCTTTTTTGTTTTGAGTTTAGTGTGTGCGTTGCCTCTCCCTGTGCGCATCATCAGCTGAGCACCTAAGAGTGATTTCCCTAAAGAGTGATACGTGAGAGCTCTGTGTCTTTTTAAAGACAGCCACTCTCTCGTATATTCGGAGATCAGCGTCCTTTTCAGGATAGCTTTTCCTCCGTGCGATCTTGGATGCGAGAAGTACAGGGATTCCAGTGACGGTCACGAGCGCTGTCTTCGTGCTATGGCATCGAGCACTCCGAGGCTGCGTTCGTGGAGAGCTTTTGCTCTCTCTGTGAGAGCATAACCCTCTTGGATTGCGGAGACGACTGTCGTTTCTACGGGAACGGCGTCCGCGCCTTTGCAGTGCTGAACGCCGCCATGGTGCGGCTGTCAAGCGCTCGCAGGACGCTCTTCGCATCACTACGCTGAGTAGGACGGAGGATGCGTCCTTCACCTACCGGCCTTCTCATCCTCAGCCGGTTGAGGCTCCGGTGGAGACTGCAGAGTCGTGTTCTGCGATTTCTGCCGAATCCACTGGACCTCCTTCTGGTCCCGTCACTTCTACAGCATCAGAGGGGTGCCCATTTTTTCCCTCCGAGGCGGAGTCTTCCCGGAGATGGCGGCCGTGCCCGCTCGAGCGGCGGAAACGGTAGAGTTGGAGGGGTTAATCCCTCTCCGCCCGAACCGTCCCGCCCACATGATTGGTACTTCGGAGCTGCCCGGGCCTCTACGGTCCTCACCTCCTGTGCCTGCCTTTCCCGACGGCACGAAGAGCTGACGTGATTTGCGGCCGTCTCGGCCGTTCAGCTTCACCCCTCATCTCCCTCACTAACGGAGCCGCTAAGGGGGGGATCCCTTCAGTTGAGCGGGGGGTTGCGATGCAGCTGCGTTCCTGGAGGGACCTCCCAACCCTTCCCTCCCGTGTTTGTATAGACAGTCGTCCGGTTACGGGCGCTGCCCATCAGGCATGCGGAGACGCGGCTTCAGCCCTGCACGCATTAACGTACTGCAGGTTCACCAAACGAGGCTTTAGAGATATACGAGGGAAGCCGCGACCTTCAGTCGTGCGATGTCCACCACAGTGTTCAAGATCGCCACCCTTGGCTATGTCTGACTTATATGACGGAACAACTTCATGAATGCTCCTGTCTCACAGACCGGCCTCTTCGGCGAGCCCGGGGAGTCGTACAGCTCCGCTGCGCAGACTGAGGCGATCTCCTAGGTCGTGCCCCGGCGGATGAGAGCTGCCCTGGTCCACCAACGCCGGCTCCTCAGTCTGCCTCTCGCCGTCCGCGTCCTGCGGCGGCCACCTCCGTTCCCCTCCTCGGACCCCATCTCGGCAGCGCAGGGGAACCGATCGTCAGCAGCTCGCCCCGCCCGCTTAGCCGCTTCCCGTGAAAATCGGGAGTTTAAGTGGCCAGAGACGGGCGACCCGGAGTGGCAGAGGATCACTCTTCAGGAGACAGTGATTCGCTCCTTCCCCCGGTAGAGGGTCGGGTGGAAAATCCTTGGTTTGCATATGTTCCACCGGCTGTCAGCCGGTACCCACTTAACCACACATAAGAGTGCATTCCTCTTTCCTCTCCAGGTCTCCGGAGGATCGAGAGAGCCGTGAGCGTACACCTGCTCACCCTACCTCTCCTCTATCGCCAGCGGGTGTCCTGAGGAGTCCGAGCTCTCCACTGAGCAGACCGGACCACCAGCACCCTCATCGGAGTCTGCGCTCTCCGCAGAGGAGACCAGACGACCGTCACCCTCAGCGGGCTCAGGTCAGTGTCTCACACACACATACTGTAGATGTTTATGCTGTCACAGCAGACGCACCGGCAGTATCACCTGTCTCGCTTCGCTGCCCCACCGCGGGTACTTCGGTAGTGTCGTTAATTCTCCTCGTACGGTCCCGGGATGCTTCGCTTCAGTTCCCAGCCCGTCTCGTTGGGTTTTACGCACTATCCGCCTCGGTTACGTAATACAATTACCGGCACTCCCCCAAATTCTCGGGCATTCGTTTCACTATTGTGAAGCGTCCGATGCACATGTACTGCGTGCAAAAGTCGATGTCCTGCTGGCGAAGGACGTTTCGAGCCGGTCCCTCTTACCGAGAATGATGATAGGGTTTTTCCAGCCTTTATCTCATAGTACCCAAAAATACGCGGTGGGTTACGACCGATTTATTTACGCACCGGCTCTACAAATCTGATCCTTTAGGATGATACGCCGAGGCTCGTATTTCAATATTCAGATCGGGTTGCAGCATAGACCTGTAGACGTGTACTTCATGTGTCCATCTCCCCTCGCCTTAGACCGTTTTTCGCTCTGCGTTCATGGAGTGGACATACTAATACTAAGTACACCATTCGAGCTGTCTCTCTCTCCCCGTGTCTCCATGTGCTAGTCACGGCATTTAAATCTCCGAGAGAGAGAGCGTTGTTCGCATTCTGCTTATATTTACGTCAACTATAATGGCTCGTTCTTGGCAAACGTGCGCGAACACAGAGATTTAATGCTTCAGCATCTCGCTTGTTTAAGTCATCAGGTCAGCTGGGAAAAGAGCAACTTTGCCCCGTGCAGAGGATCCTTTTCTCAGTATGGAAATAGACTCGATCGATTTATTGGCGTGTTTTACAAGAGCGCGCAACCAGTCAGTTCTGACTTGCCTCGGTTTAATTCGAGGAAGTACGCGGTCCCTCTGAAACAATTTCAGAAGCTCCTGGACATATGGCAGCAGCTGCGGCGTGACATCTGCTCGAGCTGCTTCATATGAGACCGCTTCAGCATTGGTTCTACGATCGAGTCTCGAGGAGAGCGTGGCGCAATGGCATACACCGTGTACCATTACACCTGCGTGTCATTTCTATTTTACCCCGTGGTCAGACCCAGCATTTCTGATAGCAATATATGCCTCTGAGTCGGGTCTCCTGGCATTCTGTAGCATGCGATGCCCCCAGCACGGGATGAGCAGCCACGTATGACGGGCTTGCAGTCTCAGGGGTGTGCATAGCACCCCAACTGCCGCGAGCGGTGCGCTGTATATCTGGGACTTGTACGCTCCGCTATGGAGATGCGAGGGAAGGATGTATTAGCCGACACCGACAACATTGCGACTGTTGCGTTATTTACCGTTAAGGCGGTTTTTGCGCTCTCGTCACCTGTCGCATCTCGCTCGTCATCTCCTCCTTTGGAGTCAGAAGCATCTGAGGTCCCTTCGTGCCATTCACTTTCCGGGGACGCTCAAATACAGCGGCGGACGCGCTTTCCCGAGCTGCGCGCCCCGGAGAATGGCGACTCCACCCCCAGACGGTCCAGCTAATTTGGAATAAGTTCGGTCGTGCGCAGATAGATCTATTTGCGTCACCGGACGATACCCACTGTCGCCTGTTTTATTAACTAACCGAGGACAGCCTCGGCGTGGATGTGCTGACACACTGCTGGCCGCGGGGGATGCGCAAATACGCATTCACTCCAGTGAGCTTAATCGCACAGACACTGTGCAAAGTCAGGCAGGACGAGGAGAGCCTTTTATTAGTCGCCCCGTACTGGACGACCAGGAATTGGTTTTCAGAGTTAATGCTCCTCGCGACAGCCCCTCCCTGGCGAATTCCCCTGAGGAAGGACTTTCTTTCTCAAGGAAGGGGCACATTTTGGCACCCGCGCCCCGACCTGTGCGATTTCCATGTATGGTCGTTGAGCGCGCGCAAGGTTTAGGTGATTTATCGCAAGCGGTATCTAACACCATCGACGCGGTACGAGCACCGTCCACAAGACGGGCTTACGCGCTTAAATGAAACCCTTTTTCGTCACCTGGTGCTCTTCGCAACGCGAGGACCCCAGAGAATGCTTAACATTGTGCTTTTATATATCTTCAACACAGGTTAGATGGTAGGCTGTCACCCTCCACCATTAAAGTTGATATCGCCGCTATTTCTGCTCATCACTCGCTTATTAATGGCAGATCAGTTGGCAGCATGATTTGGTTATTAGATTTTAAGAGGCGCTCGCAGGCTAAACCCCTCGCGCCCTCCCTCTATTCCTCCTGAGACCTGTCCATGGTGCTGAAGCCCTACTACAGGTTCCGCGTTCGAGCCTTTGCAGTCTGCGAGTCTGAAGTTTTTGTCAATGAAAACTCTGACCCTGCTAGCATTGGTCTCCGTAAGAGAGTAAGGAATTTACATGCATTCTCTGTTGACGATTCGTGCCTTCAGTTTGGTCCTGCTGTCTCACTGAGACCCAGACCAGGCTACGTGCCCAAAGTTCCCACCACTCCCTTCAGAGATAAGGTGGTGAGCTTGCAAGCGCTGCTCCCCGGAGGAGGGCAGACCCAACCATGGCTTTATTATGCCCCGTACGAGCGTTACGCAGCTACGTGGATCGCACACAAAGCCTCAGGACCTCAGACCAGCTCTTGTTTGTTATGGTGGCCAGCAGAGAGGGAAAGCTGTCACTAAGCAGAGGATGTCTCATTGGATAGTTGATACTATCGCCCTTGCTTATAATCTGCAGGGCATTCCTTGTCCATTTAATTTGAGAGCTCACTCTACTAGAAGTGTAGCCTCATTTTGGGCATTCGCTCGTGGTTCCTCGCTAACAGACATCTGCAGAGCTGCTGGTTGGGCGACACCTAATACGTTCATTAGATTTTACAGTGTTCGTGTCGAGCCTGTCTCCTCTCGTGTTCTTTCCTCGTTAGGGGAAGCACAGAGAACAGGCTCGCAGGTCGGCTTGCAGCCTCCGACTGCTGCTCCAAACTGAGCTCAGTATGGAAGGCCTTCGAGGCAAAAACGCGTAATAAATTGTTTTGCCTTCCTCCGCTGCCTTGGCAGCCTGATGTTGCGGAGCATCCGCTGCCAGCCTCTCACTAGCTGCATCCTCGCGAACCTGTGTTTGGCTCGGGCATCCACATTGCGTCCCACCGGGTTCCTTTGTGAGTATTTTTCCGTGGGGTTAATCCTACTAGCCCACGTTTCCCTCAGCAGAGAACTGCTTTGCTTACACAGCCACGGCTGTCATTTATACCTCAACTACGGTTGACTTTCGCCCACCAATAGCCCTTAACGGGGCGGTGGCTTCCGCAGCGTCCCTATACCGCTCAGATAGGGCGCTTCCCAGTCGCTGGCACTACTGTGGGGTTAAAGGAACATCTAGTGCCCGGCCTTCTGCCTTAAAACCTAATTCTCCTTATCCTTAAGTGGAACCGGAGGGCTTTACGCAGACACTGGAAGAGGTCAGCCCTCAGTGGCGTTTTGGTAGGGATTCCCAATTCGTCGGTCACGACGTGACGTCGTAGTGACCGACTGAAAGGGAACGTCTCGGTTACGTATGTAACCCTCGTTCCCTGAAGGAGGGAACGGAGACGTCACGTCCCGTCGCCACAGGGCTGCTCCCTGCTGTTTATTGGCCGGTCACACTTTCCGGCTTTCTCAGCGAAAAAGAAGCTAATTTCCATATTTGCACCTGTGGCTTATATACGCACCTGGCGGGGCGGCGCCAGCATTATGCAAATATCTCAATGCCAAGTTCATTGGCGTTTTAGTAGTATTCGAAGCAGATTGGTCTCTCTAAGCGAGTTCCCAATTCGTCGGTCACGACGTGACGTCTCCGTTCCCTCCTTCAGGGAACGAGGGTTACATACGTAACCGAGACGTTTTCTAAATATTCTGACCTGTCTGAGATTAAAACGGGTAAGTTCACCCAAAAATGAAAAAATTTAATTAATTACTCACCCTTATGTCATTCTACACCTGTAAGACCTTCATTCATCCTCAGAACAAAAATTCAGATATTTTTTATTAAATCCGATGGTTCAATGAGGCCTGCATTGGCAACAATGACATTTCCTCTCTCAAGATTGATTAATGTACTAAAAACATATTAAAATCAGTTTATGTGAGTTCAGTGGTTCAATGTTAATAATTTAAAGTGACAAGAATATTTTCGGTGTACCTAAAAAACAAAGTAACAACTTATAGTAATGGCTGATTTCAAAACACTGTTTAAGGAAGTATTGGAGCTTTTATGAATCAGTGTGTTGAATCAGGTGTTCGAAGCACCAAAGTCACGTGATTTCAGCAGTGTGGCGGCTTGACACACGATCTGAATCATGATTTGACACGCTGATTCATAACCGCTCCACTGCTTTCTGAAACACTGTTTCGAAAGTAGCAATCACTATATAAGTGGGGTTCTTTTTCTTTTGTTTTTTGCACACAAAAAATATTCTCATCACTTTATAATATTAATATTAAACCATTACACTCACATTAACCGTTTTAAATACCTTTTTAGTACATTAATAGATCTTGACAGAGGAAATGTCATTGCTGGCTATGCAGGCCTCACTGAGCCATCAGATTTCATCAAAAATATCTTAATTTGTGTTCTGAAGATTAACAAAGGTCTTACGAGTGTGGAACAACATGAGGGAAAGTAATAAATTACATTATTTTCATTTTTGGATGAACTTAACCTTTAAAATAATGTCATGAAGGGTAATTTTATATTTTTTTTTCAAAGGGCCGTTGGGACAGCGACAACATAGGAGTGAAGAGCTGCAGTAATGTTGTCTTGTTTGTGAAAACCTTTATTTTAGATTTTTCTGATATGCATATATAAAAACAAGTTTTTCCAAATAAAGTTTTACAAGAGTGAATTAAAGCGTTAGTCCATCAAAAAATGAAAAATCTGTAATTAATTACTTTTCCTCATGTCTTTCCACACAAGGCAAAACCTTGGAATGACATGAGGGTAACTAATTAATGAGAGAAATTTAAATTTTGGATAAACATAACCCTGTAAATGTAACTTTTTTCCTTTCTTTAGTTGTGTTTTATAAAGTTTTAAATGTACAAGTCCTAATAGTCATGTTCAAATTATTAATAAACTGCATAATGAAGTAAAGCATGAACTGCTGTTTTCTGTTTATTGAATACCTTTAACATTTTATTGAAGTTTAATGCTTGGAAGTTTTGTATTTAGGGGTTTACTGTAAAATAAGGTAACCCAAACCAACAAATATTGTAGCCCATAAATATACCAGTTGTAACCCATAAGTGCCCTAAATAAGTCCTATCTGGGCCCCATCATTAACCCATGTGGGTAGTCTCATGTGGGTCCCATATGGGATCTACCTGGTCTACCAATATGGGCCCAATAAGGGGCCCATCAAGAGCCTATCTTCAACCCATGTGGGCAAACCCATGTGGGGCCACCATGGAACCCCCGGACAAAACTAACTGGGCCCCATCTGGGCAGCCCACATGGGGCCCACTCACCAGCCCATATCCATCCCTTATGGGCCCGACATGGGTGTGTTGACAGGGTAGGCATGTCATTATATTTGCGCTGCCTGCTGTGACATCATACACGTGAGAGCGTTGTTGTACATTCCCATACATTCATTTATTTCTCAGTCAGCCACAAAATTAAAATTGCCCACCACAAATAGATGTTTGCACATCGCGTTTATAACTACCTCTGTCTCACATGACAGTTTCTGTTCAAACACCCGACCCGTGGCGTCAGTCGACGGCGCTCCGCTGAGCCTCATTCAAGTTGCATTTAAGCATATATAATGCGGACGTGCACGTCGCGAATGTGCCGCCACAAACTGCAAGTCTGGAAAAAACTGTTATGGTGTCCCGGATTCTCAACTTGCGGATGTTTTTCATCGCTAAAAGGGTGTTTGGAAACTTATAGCAGAACACAGATAACATAATTGCTTGAGACAGCGCAAGCTAGCAGTAAGCTAAAGCTAATATTTACATTATAGCGATGACATGACGATTCTCTCAGACCAATCAGTGATCTACAGTGTTTTCGCGTCACGTTTGGTATCAGCTCGGGTCGCTTGGAACCCCAACCGAGGTGGTACAAAAAAAGTATCGGGTACTACGTACTGCACCCAATGGAAAAGCTCCCAAAAGTAAGCTGACCCGACCCAAACTAAACTAAACCGTGGGGTACTATGCAATGGAAAAGCGCCATTAGAGAATCAACCCTAAAAATCCAAATGCCAGTTGGGAGACCAATGCCCCTCTCAATGTCTACGGTGGTTACGTCCCTGAATGTAACTCCCCATCAACATCCAAAGGCAAGTCATTTAAAAAACACTGGAGCAGAACACTTACCTCTGGCAAGATTTTGATTGAAATATAACTGTCAAGTTTTGCTTCTGACAGGTTGAACCCAGGAGGAATAGGATGAAAAGCATCCGGAATATCAATTAAATGGGAAGAAAAGAACAGAGCATACAAGGAAGAACAGAAAAGTGCTTTTGGCTTCGGCTTCACTGATTGGTTGTTCGCATCCTTATGCCCCCTTTGACTACAGGTTAAGTCATGAGAAGCATGGGTGGCAACAGCAAGCAGAAGTAATTATTGTTCAGGGCCTTTTAATTTCAGTGGCATTTAAAATTATTAATCCCTTTCTAGGCCTCAGTCAGTGTACTTCATATTTTCATACTGGCCCCTGAGGAGTGACTCACTTCTGAATAGGCTGTGTCTCTCTCACTTGATTGCTCTCTGTACATTCAGACATAGGAGAGGTAACAGTGGTGTTTGTTATTGACTGCATGGATTATGCTGTTCCTAAGTGGTTGGAACCTGTCCACTAATGGCTGTGTGTCTTCTTTGTTGGTGGACATTCAAAGCAATTCGTATAATTGGGGAAGTGCGTTCTACTACACAGTGAGCCCATTACCGAAAAAAGAAACATGGATGGATAGTGTGGAAATATGGGATCAAAGATTCTCAAAAGACTTGTGATCAATAAACAGGGATTCAATGATTTTCATTATTTTAAAATCTTCAGTGAGTTTCATTGATATTAGACACTTGTACTAATTTTAGTAAATTATACTAATGGGTGATTAGACTGGGTTGACTAGAGCATGGTTGTCACATGGCAAAACTGTCACATCTCAGTAACATTTCATTTTTTCAAATCTACCTTCCAAAACTGAAATTGCAATATCATCTTTTTTATTAGCCTTTGTGTAAATGATAGAACACAATTAAACCACGCTGGCATCTATATAATAAAGCAACTGTATGATAAGGAAATATTTTATAATGAAAGGACATTATTAGTATCTTTCACAAGTGTCAGGTAAGTCTCGGAATAATATCAGGTCAAGTTGTCACCTGTTTTATTAGTTTTGAATTCCATAACATTTATTAAAAACATTTTTAGGAATTGCATGTCATACTTATTCTCCTGTATACATATTAAATACAAAGTGTTTATCGTAGAAGGTTTTGCATAATAGTTTATTTTTAAAGAATTTTTTATTGTATTGTTGATTTCTTGTAACCAATATGTTAAGGTGTATACCTATCCTTTCAAACTTTCAAAGATCTCCATGTGAAATAGAGTACTCACTAGGGCCCAGGTTCCCTGTTTCAACAATGTTTGTGTAACACTGCCATCTTGTGGCAAAATATATTGTATAATGTTTTAATGTCTATAAAACATTTACAAATGTGTGAACGTCACAGTCTTTATTTCAACTGTATACAGAGTATCAATAGGAAACTAAAAATAGGAAACTCTTAATATTAGGTAACTAGTTCTTTACAAATTTGTACGTCTGCTACATATCCAAGATGTTAAAGAGAATGAGATTAAATAGGCGAAAGAGGCAAAATATGAGAGAATGAAAAGGCCATACAAAGACATTTTGATGTAGACCAGCAGTTGTAGTGGGGAAAAGCTGGTAATACATTGACAAATTACAGCAGACATGTGGAGAAAGTCTGAATCTGCCATGATCTCTCTAGATCTTCCTTCTGGGCAGTAGTAGACACGAATGAGCAAATACCTGCGGCCACCTGGGCCTCACTCCAAAGACTCGGCCAAGACAATTTCCCTCAAATCACCTCTATATCTTAATCTGACAGCCCTCATTGATAAGGAGATGTGAAAATTACTTCTCTACCCACCAGCCGTCATTGGGAAATTATCTTAATTGTACCATGATTATGCCTCTAAGCTCCTATGAGAGCAACCGTTGCATCCTTAAAAACTGCTATCAAAGATGGCAAGACCTTCAAACTGCTAGTGAACACCTTACAGCTGCACACAGACAAATATACACACCGAGAAGCAACTGCAGAAATCGAAATTTGTACACCTGTGCCGTTCAGTTAATACCATGCGTAAAAGCTTTTAACTAATGCTGGTAAAGCAGAGCAAAGCACAGCTGCACATCTGTTTACCTCTTTTAAAGAATTCTAACTACATAGTAAACAACTTTGCAGTTCCCTTTCGAGGAACTCGAGCTGCGTCGCCATAGCAACGCTTTGGGGAACGCCTCGGCATGACTGATCTGAAGCACGTGTAACACATTATCAATAATTTGATGACTGGATATAGGCTGAATGCCGTGCAGACCAGGGGTATAAGAAGGCATCCCACACAAACACACTCGCTTTTTAGTGCCTCAGCAAGTGACTGCGTGTATGTTTGCATAAATCTGAAGTATGTTTAAGAAGTTCAAGTATGTGTATCTCCCTGTTGGTGCGATATCACAGACAAGGATACACATGTAAATGTGTCTACGAGCGCAGCACGCACAGTTGGCTTTTGAGGAAACTGGCTGTGTGCACTGTGAGCATTGTCGTGCACGTATTGCGCTCCAGCTTCGCGCTTAGAGAAGGATATCTCAGGCTCGCGCCCTCACGGATCCGATCCCGCTTCTGTCGAGGCAGAGCGTGACTGCACTCGTGACATCTGTCTCTCGCTCTCTAGGAAGCTTGGGCTTGCGGCTGCGATCCCGCTTCTTAGCGTCGGTTGTACTCGTGGGCAGTGATGGGCAGTAACGCGTTAGAAATAACGCGTTACTGTAATCCGATTACTTTTTTCAAGTAACGAGTAAAGTAAGGGATTACAATTGCAAAACGAGTAATTAGATTACTGTTACTTCCCCGTTAGCAGACTGCGTTATTTTTTAATCTTGATTTTGTTTCGTGAGACTCTCTCGTGTCGTGACGCGAGTCGAGTGACAATGACGTATGAGCGCCGCGCCGTCAGTCAGTGTATTGTTGAACGTGAGAAGACAACATGGAGCGCGGAAGAGAACAAGACTATGCAGCGTTTAATGCTTGGAAGTACTGACATTACTTTGAGTTTAACCCAGCTAAAGGTGACAAAAACATCAGCGTCCGCTGTACACTCTGCGTGGGAATAAAACTTTTATCCACAGTGAAAAATTCCACCTCAAATCTAAGCAAACACCTAGCAAGCCAGCACAGCAATGTGAAACTTACTGAAAAAATCCCTGAACCCCCAGCTGACATGACCGCTGCGGCTCCATCTCATACACGTTCACGCGAAATCTGATGTAAAACAACAGACTATATATCTGTATTTCATGGATTATACGCATTTGTGGACAAAAATTGTCATTTTATGAATTTTATTAGACTGATTTTATGGGTTATTCACACAACTGAAACATACCGGATTCGACTCGCGATCGTTATAAGGTAAGAAGTCCCGTTTATATTCTGCATGTTGTCTCTGGACTTCTGTAACAAAATACTACATTTATGATGCTAGAGCATGTCTCTCAAAACAGAGACCCTCACCATACACTGATGCTAAACCCGTAACGTTAGACCTTTTAAACGATCTATAGTAATGTTGATATTAATATTATTAATGTTTGTAGACAGTATGCTATATAGATATTGTTAGCAGGCTTAAAAAACCCGACGCCATCACGCCCACGAATTAGTGCGCGTCGAGAGGTTAAAACAGATAATGTTTCATTTGATTCAATTTAAGATGATGGAATATGCAGAAAGAATAGAACTAGGCTGAAAGGTCTTGGCCCGGTTGCATAAAGCACCCTAAGTTTTTCCCTTAAGTATGACATTTAAGGGGTAAATTCCCCTTACGTACAGTAAGAGAATAATTTAAGGGTGTTGCATACAGTATAATCCCTTAAATGGTTCTCTTAGGTAAGTAAGGGTAATCGTTAAATGTTTCAAGCAGAGATCTAGGTTTATAAAATACTATTGTTGCCATGGAGATGCAACAGAAAAAGCTTAAAGTTTTTTGCAACACCCTTAAGTTTAAATGAAACATAAGGGTGAATTTAAGGGAAAATTAAACTTAATGTGCTTTATGCAACCGGGCCCTGTTGCATACTGTAGCATATTCAGGTCATGCATCATGTTTTTGAAAAGTAATCAGTAAAGTAACTAGTAAAGTAACTAATTACTTTAACGGGATTACTTTCTTAGGGAAGTAATCAGTAACTAATTACTATTTCCAAGTAACTTGACCAACACTGCTCGTGGGAGTCGCCATATGATTTCTATCTCTGCCTGCACGTGAAGTCCCTCTCTCTCTCTCGCCGGATCCGGAAGGCGCCCTGCGTGAAAGCCATATATTTTCAGCTGTCTATCTCCGGAGAGATGGATCCTCTTTTTAATCCGCCTACTGTTTAAGGCTAAACGTGCAGTTTCCACGTGAAGCCTCTTCTTTTTACAGTGTGAAGGTATTATATATACATATGTTTTTACACCTGTATGTGTAGGCTATGTAAGTATATCTGCCTGTCACAGCCTGCATGGGCTGTTTGTCATTGTTTGATGAGTCAAACATTGATTTTGTGTCTATGCGGTGTGTTGCTTGTACAGCTGTGCACAGCATTTATTCTCCTGATCGGCCGCTGGTGCGCTATAAGTCAGATAATGATTTGGTGTGTTACGATTCGAGACCCTCATCTGCTGAGGCGGGTGACGTCTTTGTTCGTGGCACTCACTTTCTTATTGAAGCAAAGCAGCTCACACCTCATTTATGGTGCCTGCTTCCATTCAGTGCGTAGTACGACAGGCAGCCGCCATTAACCTTCACCTGCATACAGCTGGCTACAGTAGTGAAGCATGGCTACATTCTTGTGCAGGAGGCTGTAGAACCTCAACATGAGAGAAATGAAAGCTTACAGCCTTTACTTTATTGTTCCAAAAGGAGGGGACTTGTAATCGTTCAGTAATGCGGCTCAGTTCTATGCTGTGACTGAAACCGATTGTGATCAGGAGCTTCAAGAGAGATTCAAGATTTTTACTTGTCACATACACAATTATATAGAGCATATATAATCAGCAGTGAAATGTGATTCAGGTCCGCTCCAAGGACAGTGCAATTATTAAAGTAAACAACACAGTTGAACAATATACATAAATATAGCTATAAAAGGAATGGAATGCAAGTAAACAATAAAAATATGTGAGAAAATAAAAAAATAAAAGTAAAAAGATATAAGGATGTATACTGTAGAATTAAATAATGAATGGAAAATAATTAAATAATGAATGGAAAATAATGTGCATGAAGGTACACAGTAGTCTTAAATATTAAGATACACAGGTGTGTACAAAAGGCAATGTGAATATGTGTATTATACTGTAATCTTAAATATTAAGATACACAGGAATGTACAAGAGGCAAATGTGCAAACAGGTTGACACTTTCAGTATGTCAAAGTGAGGTAGCGAATGAGTATTAAGTGTAAACATGATGACGATAAGAGTCTGGTTTTGAGTTAAGTAGCCGGATGGCCTGGGGGAAGAAACTCCTCCTAAGTCTCTCAGTTTTAGCCATCAGGCTACGGAAGCGCTTACCAGATGGCAGCAAAGTGAAAAGATGGTTACTGGCGTGAATGGAGTCCTTGATAATTTTAACAGCTCTGCTTTTCCAGCGTTTGAGGTAGATGTCCTGCATAGAGGGGAGAGAAGACCCAGAGATGCGCTCAGCTAAGCACACTACTCTCTGAAGGGCTTTGCAGTCCTGACTATAGCTGTTTCCATACCACACTGAGATGCACTGAGTAAATACACTTTCTATGGCTCCTGAATAGAAAGTTTTCAGGATAGCTGGTGAGACTCTGAATTTCCTCAGCTGTCGCAGATGGTACAGTCTTTGCCTGGCTTTATTAATCTGTGCTTGAATGTGTGCAGTCCAAGTCAGGTTCTCTGAGATGTTTACACCAAGGTACTTGAACCTGCTCACCCTCTCTACAGGGTGATCATAAGAGGAGTATGGGGCTGCTGTTGTCTCTTCCTGAAGTCAACAATCATCTCTTTAGTTTTGCTCACGTTCAAAGAGAGACAATTGACCTGGCACCATGATGTTCATTTCTCTACCTCATCCAAGTATGCGGTCTCATTGTTGTTGTGAATGAGGCCCAGAACCACAGTATCATCAGCAAATTTGATAATAGATTTGGAGCTGTGGGAAGACATGTGTGTAGAGAGAGTAGAGCAGAGGAGTTAGGACACAACCCTGTGGGGCTCCTACGTTCAGGGTGATGGAGTTGGAGGTGTACTGGCCAACTTTCACCACCTGAGGTCTGCCGGTGAGGAAATCAAGGATCCAGTTACAGAGTGAAGAACTCAGGCCAAGGTCTATGAGTTTAGAAGCAAGCCTTATGGGGATACTAGTATTGAAAGCTGAGCTATAGTCAATAAATAGCAGTTTTACATAGTTTTTGTTATTGCTGTCAATGTGCGTGAGGGAAGAGTGCAGGATGTGGGAAATGGCATCATCAGTAGATCTATTGGGGCGATAAGCAAACTGAAGAGGGTCCAAAGTATCCAGGATGCAGGAGCAGATGTAGTTTTTAACCAGTCCCTCGAAGACCTTCATAACAATTGATGTAAGGGCAACTGGACAATAGTCATTCAGGCAAGAGGGTATTGTTCTTAGGCACAGGAATGATGACAGACTTTTTAAAGGAGGAGGGAACCACAGAGGTAGCAAGAGACTCATTAAAAATAGATGTAAACCAACCAGCGAGCTGATCAGCGCAGGTCCGCAGAACGCGGCCCGAAATCCCATCAGGTCGGGCTGCTTTCCTGACTTTCACTCGCTTTAGGGCCCTCTGAACCTCATCCACCATCAGGGTGATTACGTGATGATCACTGCTCTGACTGCTGCTTCCTGACGCGCTGTTTTTGGCAACTCTTATTGTGCGACGGAGAGCATAGCACGATGATTTGTACACGCTCATGTTTCCCGACAGAAGACCGGCATTGTAAGCAGCAGTGCGTTTGTTTACTGCTTCCCGGAATTGTTTTGTCCACCCACGGTTTCTGGTTTGAGAAGGACTTAATAGTGATTGTTTCAGTTGCTTGCTCGGCTACCGTGTTTACCAAGCTTAATGCTACAAGCGTGAACTCGCTGACATCAGATGAACTTGCCCGAAACATGTCCCAGTCTACGTCATCAAGAGCAGCCTGCAGCATGACTTCTGAGTGGGCGGACCACCGCGTCACTTCTCTTCGCACCGGGGGATCTTGAACGAGCCTTTGTTTATATTCCGGTGTAAGAAAAATGGCGGCATGGTCCGATTTGCCAAAAGCCCGTAGTGAGCGAGCTTTGTAGGCAGTCTTAAACCAAGTGTAGCAATGATCCAGTGTATTCGGTCCTCTGGTTGGGCAGGATACATGTTGATGAAAATTAGGCATAACTTGCTTGAGGTTGGCTTTGTTAAAGTC